>NC_058524.1:43597184-43900215 GCF_904849725.1 Hordeum vulgare subsp. vulgare
ATGTCTTCGCCTCCGCCCACCCCCAGCCTTCCGCTGCTGACCACCACCACGCCGCTGGTCACCACGACAACCTTGACCGGCCTGCCTCCCTCGCCCGCCTGGCCACCGCCGGCCTCTGCCGCCCTCGTCTTCACCCCGGCGGAGATAACAGACGCACTGTTGGAGCTAGGGCATGCGGTTGTGGGCATCCGCTCTCTTCTCGCGGGGCCATATGCGCCACCGCCGTCGGCCGCCGTCTTCTTCCCCACCCTGGCGCCACCACCGCCCCTCTCAGCTGCGCCACACCAGGGGCGACCTGGACGCAAAGCGGGCCGCCGCCGACTCCGGGGGTACCCATCCAGGAGGTGCGGTTCCCCCCGTCGCCATCTGCGCTACCTGCCTGGCTCGCCGGGCCGGTCTACACGACAGGCCCAGGCCAGCCATCCTTCCCGCCGCCAGCATCGGCGCACCCGGCCGGGCCGCTTGATGGGCCCTTCGGTACTACGTGTCTCTACGCTAGCGTGGACGGGCCCCTGTTCCACAACGGTACCCTGCATCCTGCCTACCCGGCTCCGTCGTCTTCGCTGCTCCACGCCGATGAGACACCGACAACCGTGGGCTATAGCCATCCACCGCTGCTTTTCTCTAAGATGGAGTTCGCAACCTACGACGACAGCGAGGACCCCCTGAATTGGCTCAATCAATGTGACAAATTTTTCACGGAGCAGCGCACCCTCGCGTCCGACCGCACCTGGATCACTTCATACCATCTTCGACGTGCCGCATAGACGTGGTACTACGCCCTCGAGCAGGACGAGGGCGGGATGCCATCATGGGAACGATTCCACGATGTGTGCCTCTTGCGTTTTGCCCCCCCCCCCATATGCGGGAGCCGACTCGCACAGCTTGGGCGCCTCCCGTTCCTGTCCATGGTGCAAGGCTTTGCCGATCGCCTCCAAGTGCTGGCATTCCACGCTCCCTTCATAGGGGGCCTACCGGACTACATCCGCGTGGACGTGGAGATGCGCGGGCCACAAGACCCCCAGACAGCCATGTACTACGCCCGCGTGTTCGAGCACCGTGCGCTGGCCATGCAGCAGGTGACGGCATCCCAGGCCCCTCGACCGCCTCTCGAGCGGCAGCCCCCACATCGGGCCGACCTCCCCAGGCTCCCGCACCGGCCCCCGCCACGACAGTGGCGCGCCTGTTCCGCCGGCTCACTCCGGCCAAGCAACTCGAGCATCGTCGCCAAGTGCTATGCTATAACTGTGACGAGCCCTACGTGTCGGGTCATGTTTGCCCGCGCATATCCTACTTGGAAGCTGCAGACTACATTGAGGAGGATCCCGCCATAGCCGGGGTCGGCGACCTGCCCGACCCTGTCGATGCGGCGGTCGTGTCGGCACCCTTACCTGCCACCGCCCTCGTGGTTTCCCTCCATGATCTCGCGGGTATACGGGCGAAAAAGACTATGCTGCTGCAAGTGACGATCAACGGGGAGCGTCTCCTAGCACTCCTGGATACGGGCTCCACTCATAACTTCTTGCCCGCGTCGACCATGCATCGGTCAGCGCTTCAGCCGACGGGCGGGGCGCAACTTTGGGTTCGTGGCGAATGGTGATCGCCTCCACTGCCACGTGATTACGCGACAGGTCCCCATCATCATTGGCGACGAGCACTTCGCCATCACGTGCGTCGGCATCGACTTGGGCTGTTTTGACTTCATCCTCGGCGTCGACTTCTTGCAGACCCTGGGTCCCATCCTTTGGGACTTCGACGCCCTGTTGATGACCTTCTGGTGCCTAGGTCGCCACGTTCGGTGGAAGGGGGAAGGGGGCGCTGCATCGGCGGCACCCCAACCATAGCTGACGGTGGCCGCCTTTGAGCATGAGCCACCCCTGTTGGCTCATCTTTTGCAGCAGCACAGCGACCTCTTCGACGAGCCGCAGGGCATGCCGCCCGCATAGGCCTACGACCACCGCATTCATCTTCTCCCGGGCACAACTCCAGTCGTCGTGTGCCCATACCGCTATCCACATCTTCAGAAGGATGAGCTGGAGCGGTAGTGCGTGCTCATGCTTGCATTCGGGATCATCCGGATTTCGACCTCCCCGTTCTCGGTGTCGGTGCTCCTTGTTCGCAAGCCGGACGGTACGTGGCATTTCTGCATTGACTATTGTGCTCTTAACGCCAAAACATCCTAGGACAAATTTCCCATACGTGTTGTCGATGAACTCCTGGACGAGCTAGATGGGGCTCGCTTCTTCACGAAGCTCGACCTTCGTTCCGGCTACCACTAGGTTCGGATGCACCGGGACGACGTCGTGAAGACGGCCTTTCGTACCCATCACGGCCACTTCGAGTTCTTGGTGATGCCTTTCGGCCTTTCCAATGCACCGACGACATTTCAGGCCTTGATGAACGACGTCCTCCGCCCCTACTTGCTTGTGTTCTTCGACGACATCCTCATCTACAACTCCTCATGGGCAGAGCACCTGCAGCACGTCGCCATCATCGTCAACAAGCTTCGGGCGCACCAGCTGCACCTCAAGCGCTCGAAGTGCTCGTTTGCCACGCCATCCGTCACCTATCTCGGCCATGTCTTCTCGGCGGAGGGAGTATCCAGGGATGCCAATAAGGTTGCGGCTGTCACGGCCTGGCCGATGCCCCACTCGCCACGGGCCCTCCGTGGCTTCCTAGGCCTTGCCGGCTACTACAGGAAGTTCATCCGGGAGTTCCGCCTTATTGCCGCGCCGCTCAAGCGCTTGTTGCGCCATGACGCCTTCGCCTGGGACACTGAGGCGACCGACGCCTTCCAATCCCTTAAGCAGGCTCTCACCACAGGCCTGGTCCTCAAGATGCCGGACTTTGATCAGCAATTCATGGTCGACTGCGATGCCTCGGGAGTGGGGTTCGGCGCCGTCCTTCACCAGGGTGCCGGGCCGCTTTCATTCTTCAGCCGGGCATTCGCCGCGCGTCATCACAAGCTCGCGCCTATGAGCGGGAGCTCATCGGCTTGGTCCAGGCTATGCGACACTCGCAACCTTATCTTTGGGGCGCCACTTTCTGATTCGCACAGATCACTACAGCCTGAAATTTATGCTGGACCAGTGCTTATCGACCATGCCGCAACACGAGTGGATCAGCAAACTCTTCGGGTTTGACTTCACGATTGAGTATCGGTCGGGCCGCCTCAACATCGTGGCGGACGCTCTATCCCGCCGTGACACCGACCACGACTCGGCCGTCACCGACACCGCGGGCGCTGCCCTCTGCATCAGCTCTGGGCCATCATTCGCCTTCTTCGACAACATCCACCGCGCCACTGCAACGGTCGCAGATGCGCAACTCTTCGGCAACGCCTCGCTGAGGGCGACTTGTCGGCGTCGTGGCACCTGGACGACGAATTACTCCTCCATGGTCTACGCCTTTTCATGCCGGATTGCGACGATCTCCATCACCAGGCCATCTTGCTGGCACACTCGGCCGACCCCTACACGCCGATTTCTACATCTCGGGCGATCGTGCGCTGCTACGAGACTGGGTGCGGTCTTGCTTGACATGCCAATGCAACAAGACGGAGACACTACAACCGGCGGGCCTCCTACAGCCCCTTGAGGTGCCTTCCCAGGTCTGGGCCGACATCTTCATGGACTTCATCGAGGGCCATCCCAAGGTGGGCGGCAAGTCCGTCATCCTCACGGTGGTGGACCATTTCTCTAAGTACGCGCACTTCATCACCCTCGGCCACCCCTCCACCACCACCTCGTTCGCGCATGCCTTCTTTGACGGCATCGTCCGCCTCCATGGGTTTCCATCCTCGATCGTCAGCGACCGTGACCCGGTGTTCACCGACCATGTTTCGCGGGATCTTTTTCGAATGGCAGGCGTCAAATTACGCCTCAGCACGACATTTCATCCACAGACCCACGATCAATCCGAGGTGGTCAACAAGGTGATTGATATGTACTTACGTTGTGTTACAGGTGATCGCCCCCGGGCTTGGGTGGACTGGCTCTCTTGGGTTGAGTACGGCTACAACACCTCCTACCACTCCGCCCAGCGTGCCACCCCCTTCGAGGTGGTCTACGGTCGTCCTCCACCTCCCATGCTACCGCTCCAACCTGAGACGGCTCGGACTGAGGCGGTAGGCGCCCTTCTTCATGACCGGGATGAGATACTTGCCAAGGTGCACCAGCGTCTTCTCCAGGCCTAGAAGCTGCCCAAGAAATACTATGACGCCCACCACCGAGAGGCGGAGTTTACAGTCGCCTTCGAATTTCCTTTCCTTTAGGGTGAAAAAACTTCTCCCGTTGCTATGGGGAAGTCATTGAGAAAACTCGGATGAGGTGGAAACTTGTCTCTTTCTCCTTGGCCGGAAGGAGAAACTTCCTACCTTCTGGAAATATCCCTCGGCTAGAGGTGTGGCTGCGGCTTCTCCACCGCTCTACACAGTCACTCGACCCCCGCGCCAAGCGCCAGCTGGGTCCTCACTATGCTGGTCTGTTCCAGGTGTTGGAATGCATCGGCACTGTCGCCTACTGCCTGCAGCTACCGCCGGGCGCGCGCATCCACGACGTCTTCCATGTGGGCTTGTTGAAGCCCTTCCATGGTGAGTCGCCGGCGGTTGCACCAGATCTTCCACCGACCTCCGATGGTTGTCTCCTTCCTGGTCCAGCGAAGGTGTTGAAGGCCCAACAGAGCCGCGGCGTATGGCGCCTCTTGATCCAGTGGCAAGGCCTTTCGGAGGAGGACGCTACTTGGGAGCCCCTTGATGAGTTCCGGAAGCACTTCCCGACTTCCAACTCGAGGACGAGCTGTTTGCGCAAGCAGGGAGAGATGTTATGACCAGTATACATTATAACCGAAGAGGGACCAAAGGCGCAGCCACTTAAGGGTCTGGCCCAACTTATCTTATAGTTATTAGGGGCTTAGCCCAGTTTATCATAATTGTTAGCGCTAGGGAGATTATATATACTCATGTAAGGACTCAGTTTTGGTTAAGCAGAAGCAATCATATTTGCTCGGCTCCCAACAGGAGCCGGCGCCTTAAACCCTAGCCGCCTCGTCTCTCTCTCTCGCTCGTGCGATTACGGTACCTCGCCGCCGCCGGCCACACGCCTCACCCCGCCAACCTCTCTTCCACCCCTATAACCTAAGACCTAGACCTGGTAGGGATCCTATTCCTATCAGAATGACACCCTGCAAAGCAACAGATGATTGAATATTGATGAGATAGATAGAAGTGGAAACAACCTCAACCCAAAAGTGGGGCGGCAAAAAGGTACCAATCATCAACGCTTGAGCCATCACAAGAAGATGGTGATTCTTAGGCTCAATAACAACATTCTGAGCATTAATACCTGTACAAAAAAACTGAGCAAGAGTACCCTGCTCAGCAAGGACACCACACAACATCTAGGAGATATATACTCTAACAGAGTCAGCACAAAATAGACAAATAGGCGTAGAGAACTGTTTGTGAACCATGGCAAGAAAAAACTTATATAGAGAGATAACTGTTAGGAAGTATTAGTATTAGTCTAGGAGTCCTTATTAGTCTATTAGTATTAGTTTAGGAGTCCTTGTTAGTCTATGTTTACTTTCCTTGCCCCTCAAGTCTTGTGTAATATATATATATGCCTCTTGGGCCTTCAATAAACATAAGTTGATTTCCTAACATGGTATTAGAGCTTAGGTTAATTTTTTAGCACACGCAACTCGTGCTTCGATCCTTCTCCACGCAGCTCTTGTTCTCATCCTGCTGCTGCTCATCCGCCGATTCCTCCTCGGGCGCCAGGATTTCTCCCGCCGGTGCTCCTCCAGGAATGCGCCTCCTCCTCGTCTTCTCCCGCAGGCTCCACTCGCAGCCTCCAGCGAACGCCAGATCTCACCGGATCGGATCGGCTGCGTGAGCTCGTCCCTGCCCAATGCGCCCGCACCATCCAGTCTTGCGTCGTCGGATCCGCCAGAAGTGGCTCTACTCCCAGACTTGCCCCCGGCTCTGCTCCCATACGCGGCTCTCTGCAGGCCGCCCTCCAGGTCCCGATCTGATTTCCTCCAGCTCTCTGTAGGTTGCCCTCTAGGTCCCGATCTGATTCCCTCCAGCTCTCTACAGGCTGCCCTCCAGGTCCCGATCTGATTCCCTCCAGCCGCCCCGAGGGTCCCGATCCAACTACTGGTTACCCCAATCTCACCGGATCCTGCTGCCTCTCTGATCTCTGATTCCAAAAAAAAACAGAAAAAAATGTCTGTTGCATTCGGCTACGTTGCTGTTCCTCATTGTCCAGTGATCTTTGATGGCACTAACTACACCGAGTTCATTGGCTTCATGCGCATTCACATGCGTGACATCCGTCTATGGGGTTTTCTTTCTGGCAAGGTCTGTTGTCCGCCATGTCCGGTTCCTCCCGTGGCTCCCACTCCGCCGACCCCACCGGCTCTTCCTGCAGATGCTTCTCAGGCCGCAAAGGATACGGCTAAGCTTGTTGATGAGGTCGCTATTCGTGCTTATGATAAGAAGGCTTTGGCCTATGAGGAGGCTCTTCAGACGTATCATGGTGCTCTGTCTGCTTACACCCAGTGGCTTGATGATGATGCTCGTGTTGCAGCTGTTCTCACTGCTAGCGTTCTACCTCAGTTTGCCTCTGAGTTTTTGGGCTTTCCTACTGCCTTTGAGATGTGGACTCGCCTTCGTCAGCGCTATGCGCCCTCTGGTGATGCCTTATACCTCTCCGTGGTTCGTCAGGAGCATGCTCTTCAGCAGGGTGACTCTACTCTTGATGAGTTCTATGCATAGAGTTCTGCTATCTGGCGCCAGCTCGATTCTCTTCGCACTTCTGGTTGTCGTACTTGCCCCTGTTGCCAGGCTATCCAGACCAACTTGGAGTTTCATCGCGTCTACGAGTTCCTGTCTCGGCTCCGTAAGGAGTTTGAGCCCCGGCGTGCTCAGTTGTTTGCTCGTGGCCGTATTTCTCTCATGGAGGCGCTTTCTGAGATTCGTGTTGAGGAGACTCGCTTACGTGGTGCTAGTTTACTGGAGGTTCCCTCGATGCTCGCTGCTCGGGCTACTTCTACGCCACTTCCTGCACTGACCCTTTCTCACTCGAGTGCTCCGCCGCTCTTGTCCACTCCTTCTGGAGACTCAGGTCGCCCCCGTCCACATTGTGGCTACTGCAACAATGATGGTCATATTGAGTCCCACTGCTACACGAAGAAGAAACACTTGCGCCAGACGCAACCATCATCTACAGAGACTTCGTCATCTACCTCGACAGCTTCAGCCATTGCTTTGACTGAGCAGGATATCCTGAAACTTAAGCTTCTGCTCGTTGCTTTAGGTTCTTCCTCGACGGGTACTGCTGGTATTGTGACTCAGGCTTCCCACACTGAGCAACCACCTTCTACACAGTCAGGACCGTCTCACGCACACTCTGGTTGGAATTGGCCTTCGCCGCCATGATATTATTTTTCTCTCTCTTCCACTGCCATCATCCCTAATCTAGTGTGTGTTTTCTAGTTTTCTTTGTTTTCCGCTGCGTCCATCAAATCCGTTGATATTTTGTGTTTTCTCATGCCATGCGAGTCCACCATACCTTTGTCTGTCAGCCTTTTCTTTGGTCCTGATCCTTTCTATGCAACTTTTGTGGCCTAGTTGCCCTTGTTGTTTTCTATAGGATTTTCTGGACTTCTTTTGCATTGTCGATCTACGTCCATCGTGCCTTATCCGCCGAGCTTCTTTCGCCGACGGTTGTCGTGGACTATGATTTTCTGCACAATGCTTTATTCTCTTGATGTGCCATCTTATTTTGACAACCAATCTTCTCTTGATACTTATATTGTATCTTCAAGTGATGCGGTGTCTTCCTCTGATGTGCCATCTCTTCGGTGTCTTCCTCTTGATGTGCAATCTTCTTTTGACAACCCATCTTCTCTTGATACTTATCTTGTATCTTCAAGTGATGCGGTGTCTACTCTGATGTGCCATCTCTTCGTTCTCTCCTTCGGCGACTCGACAAGTTTTGAAGACTCTTCATGCTACGACGACACTCTCAAGACGCGGATTTGGATTATCATTGTTTTTTTAGTATTACACTTCTTCAAATGCAATGCTATTGCATACACTTTGCATTTGAGGGGGGTGTTGGGAAGTATTAGTATTAGTCTAGGAGTCCTTATTAGTCTATTAGTATTAGTCTAGGAGTCCTTGTTAGTCTATGTTTACTTTCCTTGCACCTCAAGTCTTGTGTAATATATATATGCCCCTTGGGCCTTCAATAAACATAAGTTGCTTTCCTAACAATAACCTCATCGCGAGAAGGCATAAACTAAAGCCGAGTGTAGCGAGAGAGATCATCTAGTATTTAATATAGTATTGATGCCCCCCTTTCGAAGCGAAGGGATCCAGACCCCATACATCAGAATGAACAAAATCAAAAGAATGTTGAGACACTAACTCACTAGTATGATAAGGTAATTGAATCTGTTTGCCAAGCCTACAACCTACAATCTAAAAAGACATCTTGTGAGACATTTCGCAAAAGACCTCAAAGAACTAAAGACGGTAGACAAGAAACACAAAGATGACCAAGTCGATGGTGCCACTACTGAAAGGAACCGATAGCCGAAGCGACGTAAGCAGAGGGATTGTCAATAGTGGTGGTAGCGGAAGGAACGTGAAGCCAGTCTAACTCTCAGACCCTGAGAGTCGCAGCGGTGAGACCTAGCACCAAGGAGCAAGGGTACGCGTGCAATGCCTAAAGAGAACAAGAATCAACGTAAAGAATGACGTGACAACCAGAGTCAATAAACTCAACAATAGAAAACATGTTCATGATAAGTCGAGGAACATGAGCAACATCAGTAATAGAAAAAAGAAGTGTTTAGAGTGCCTTGACGAGCAACAGAAAGAGGAATACCATCAGCCATGAGAACATGAATAGGAAAAATCAAGAGATCTAAGAGAGGACAAGGTGGAAGAATAATAAGACAAATGAAAAGAAACTCAAGAATCCAGAAACAATGAGGATGTAACTGACTATGTAGGTGGTGTTCTCTCAGTGCCAGAACCATCAGTCACATAACTTGTAGTACTCATCAAAGAAGAACCTGAAGCGGCAAGTAGATGCTTAAGTCTCACAATATCCGGACCAATCAAGGTGATGGATGATGGATGTCACTGTAGAAGCGCGGGTCCTAGAAGATGTGTGTGCTTTGTTGCACATGTGTTGCTTCTTCACAAAGCAATCAGACTTGGGTAACCACCCGTCACCCTTGTTGTAGTAGCCACAATGAGCACGAGACCCTCACCACTACATAAAGAAGTGGGCAGGAGTGGCAAAGCACTAGAGCGGGGAAGGGTCGGTGCAGCAGACGACGTAGCAGGAGCTCGAACAACAAGCACAAAGGGAACCTCAAGTAAACCAGCACCACATAGGCAAGACTCTTCAACATGAATCTCGAAAAGTGTATCCATAAGAGAAACACAACCACGAGTTGTTTAAAAAAAACTGAGTGCGCCTTGAGGAGTTGAGACAAGAATTTTGTAGATGTGATGAAACTCCAAGTCTGACTGCATAGCCTAGCAACACTGGCACATACCATGTGTAGTTCTGCGAAGAGATTTGAGTTGGCGCCAGATAATAGAATTATATGCGTAGAAATCATTAATAGTGGAGGCACCCTGCTAAGAGCATGCTCCTGACAGGCCACAGAGAGGTATAAGGCATCAACAAAGGGCTAATAGCACTGGTGAATACATGTCCACATCTCAAAGACGGGAGTGAGGCCCATAAACTCATAGGGAAACAAACGCAGAATGGTGGATATGAGAACAACTGCAACACAAGCATCATCATGAAACCACCGATGGAAGCAGATAGAGCATCGTGACAAGTGGGAAAAGGCTCCTCGTATGCAAAGACTTGCTAGTTATAAGCATGAACTGTAACATCATCAACAACCTTAGCTGCATCTTTAGCAACATGAAAAGCATCTACGACAAGAGTCGGTAACATTGGTCGGGTAGGATCCACAGGGTGAACCAGGTAGGGAGAACAGGGGACCTCACCAGAAAGAACTCCCAAGAGACAATTGCCACTCATATGAATGTGCATAAAGGCAAAACCTCCGTGTAGTTAGTACCACCAAAAAATACCGGACAACAAGGGATGGCGGCATGGACCGGCCATGAAGACATGGTACTTGTTTTTTAGGGGAGAAGCAAGCAACACATATCGAGAGGTCGACAGCTGGTGACCAAGAGGAAGATGTGGACCATATCGAACTAGAGGGGCGAGACAGCATGAGGTGAGCATCATCGTGAAATCAGGTGACTACGGAGGCGGTGGGCAGCGCGTGTCTCGAAGGGCAATGGGGGTCGGGCAAAATAGATCGAGGAACTGACGAGATGGATCAAGGTGCAGCTGGCAGCACGAGGCGGATTGAGCAAGATGTCTCGGGTCAAAGTAGGGCCGGCTAGAGTTAGTTAAACAGGTGTAGGAAGTGAGGTACCAACCAACAGGGCAGCTATCCAAGACAAGGAAGCGGCGGCGCACTAGAGGGTGAAGCACAAGTTGAGCGTGCAAGAAAAAGGAACTAGGACTCTAATACCATTTTAGGAAATATATGCAACTTGTATGTCCCGGGGTCCAAGGGCCAGTGTGTACACACACATGTACATGTGGTAAATTTGCAGGAAACTCCACATACAATAGGGAAAATACACATGCTATACATGGAACATAATAACTCTAACAATTCTTTTGGTGTGATACCTTGTCATCGTAATCTTATCTTATCATTGAGTAAGATGCGAAAAAGCAACATTATCAGCTGTGTAGAATCATACCTCCCATATTTGTTCATCTGAGAAGTGCCCAAGAGGATCTAGATTGTATCTTATTGTACCCTGAAAAAGTGTTGGATCTTGTGGAATGATACCCAAACGTGAACGCAGATCATGTAAGCCTATCATAGTGATATCCACAGAGTCTATAATTACTTTCCCTTCAGCAGGTTCAACAAGACGAAACAATGCACCAATTAAGGTTGTCTTGCCACTTCCTGTTCGACCAACTATACCAATCTTATCTCCACCTTCAAACTTACAAGTGATTCCATGTAGTACAAGTGGAAGATCTATCCTATACCTGATCTGTCAAATCAAAATCAATTGCATACATTTGTAAGAAGTGTTAATAGGATTTCTTTTACCTGGTAAGATGTACGTGTAAATATTTATATCCGATTACCTTCAATTCCCTAATCTCCACATTGCCATTTTGGGGCCAATCTGGTAACGGTCGATTTTCTTCAACAACTTCTGCTGCTTCACTTTGTATATCCATGTACTGGTTCAGCCGCTCGACTGATATTATTTGATTCCCAAGGTTGCATTGGAATTGAATAGAGGCAACAAACATAATATTTAGGGAAAGACCATAGGACAATGCCATTCCCACAAAACCTGTGAAGGTACAAAAGCGAGGAATTAGTTCTACTATTTGTAAAGTTAATGCAATTGGAATTAATTCTACTATGATAGTATCAAATACTTTATTTAGTTAATTTCGACACATGAGCATTAGGACTAAAACTGCATCTTCATAAAAGATGCAATCCTATACATATATCATCAGAACAAGAGAACGTACGGTGTTTTATATTTACCTTATTCTGCCTGGCAGAATGCAACAAATATATTTTTCTTGTAACAATAAACATTATTACCTTAGTTCATAAATACAAGGCATTATAGAAAGCATTCAGTCAAAAAATTATAATTTTGGCTACTACTATATAAGTAAAAAGTGTTTGGACTGGCAGGTCAAAATACTATCATTAAATTTTTCATCAATGATATTTTCATACTGTAACTCTCTTCTAGTTTCTACAAACATATACATATAAAAATTAATGTTCAAATAAATCTTTCAGAAACCCATGTCATGTGTGAAACGTCATGTATTTACGAGTGGAGTCAATGAAAAGGTAGCAATATTTTCATGTCAATGCATCTAAGATCTAACACCTTTTGCAAATCAGATGCAAGCAACGATGGCCATAGAACGAGCTGGCTACTCTACTTTGTCCAAATATGTCAGTCACCATGGTGTTTATATAATTGCTTACCAGGGCTAAAGGTTCCTTGAGGAAGAAGGGCCATGACGAAGGCAGAAAAAGAAAGAACTGTGGCAGTCATTATCTCCAGACGTTGAATCAACCATTCAGTTGCTGCAAAATTATAGAAATATGGACTGGCATTCTTGTCAACAATATCCAAGTTTTTAGCAAAAAAACGATCTTCTTCCTCAAAGGCCCTTATCGTTATAGCCCCTGAAATCGATTCACCTAAGTGATTTGCTAGAGCAGATTTGGTAGTACCATTGATCCGCATCAATTCCTTGGCCGAGGCAAGATAGTACCTCTGCATGACCACCAAACATAAAGAAACAAAGCTATCAATTCCTTGCTAAGACATGTGGCTTAGCCTAAAGAAACAAAGTCATACCAATTACCTGCAACCAAATTGCCAAAGCTATCATTGGCACGGATACAAACAGAACTTGCCATGTAATAACAATCAATACCCCTAGATTGCCATATGCAATTAAGCTGGAACCAAGGCCAAATGCAAAGGCAAATGGAAAATCAAGGTCAACAATACTCAAATCTGAAGAGAGCTGCAGTAGAAGAAAAGGAAACGAGTTAATCTATTGTAAGAAAATCTCTGCGTGTAACATGTAACTGAAATTTATTGTATTTTCCATTCACTAAGAATTCTTACCCGACTAAGAACCCTTCCTAGAGGAGTAGCGTCAAAAAAGGACATTGGTGCACGGAACAATGAATTGAGCAACTGGGAAAATATGGATCTTGATGTCTGGATCCCAAGAACCACGACTAGTAAATATCTTGTTAGCAAGAAGAACATTGTGCAAAGTCCGATAATAATGTACACGGAAATTAACTTCCGCACACTAACATGAGGATTTTGGACATTAGCAGCCATCCACCAATTCTGCAATATTTGCCCAGCTCCAAAAAATGTGTGGGAAATCATAGACAAAGAGAAATACAGGAGGCCTTTGTTCTGGCGCAGGTAAAGCATATAAGGCTTAACACCTGCATCCCCTGTTTCTCTTTCCTCTTTCTTGATCAGTTGATCTGCTGGTGATGGTTTCACAGACTCTGTATATCTATTTCCATGAATACCATCTGTCTCCTTTATTGATACTTCCTTAGATCTTTGAGTGGGTTTGCTGTTATTAAGATCCGAAAGGCCAATAGTATCTTTATGGGCGTTTACAAGGTCTTTAAATTCTCCACAATCTGCCAATAGATCTTGATAAGGTGCGGATCGAATAACCTCTCCATGTGACATTAACTGCCAAGAATCATCAGTAGTTTTAGATGACATTCTAAACAAAGCTAATTACAGATAAACAGCTAATTCTTCAAAGTGAGGAAGGGTACCAAAATGGAGTCGAATATGGGTAGAAAATCCACTTGGTGTGTCACCAAAAGAACAGTCTTCTCTGATAGAGCACTCATGACATATTCCTGTTAATTAGAAAGAGCTTTGTAAAACAGCTCACGATAAAAAAGAAATAGAATCTGCATCTGCTGATATATGATCCTTACATTGAAAAGACTTCTGGCAGTATGGGCATCAACAGAACTGAAAGGGTCATCAAGAAGATATATATCTGCATTTTGGTATAGTGCACGAGCAAGCTGGACCCGCTGCTTCTGACCACCACTAAGATTTACTCCTCTCTCCCCAATTTGAGTACAATCTCCATATGGCAACATTTCAAGATCCTTGACCAACGAGCACCTCGTGAGTGTGTTGTGGTATCTTTCCTCATCCATCGAGGATCCAAAGAGAATATTGTCTTGCACAGTTCCTGATTGGATCCATGCATTCTGAGAAATATATGCTATCTTCCCACAGACTTGGATCTGGAAAGTTTATGCAAAGATCATGAATGTTATATAAAGCTGTTATGAAAAAAAATGATTAACGTACTTCATGTTGGAAAATTTGTCAAGCATAATTTTCATGAATTGCGGACCAAACATTTTCATTAACATATGAAGTTAGTAAAAAAAACATACCATGCCTTCTGTTTTTGGTACCTCTCCGAGTAAAGCAGCCAAAAGTGTCGACTTTCCTGATCCCACCTCTCCACAAATCGCAACTTTTTCTCCACTTTTGACTATCAGATTTATATTCTTTAGAGTTGGTTTTGATGTGCTCTCATCCCACGAGAAGCTACAGAAATTCATCTCAATAGGGTAATCAATGCCAACATAGTATTTCTTCCTAACTTGCCCGTTTAGCTCAGGTGCATCAAGGAACTTTGATATCCGAGTGAACGCAACCTTAGCTTGTATCACAACTGCAATAACTTCTGGTACTAACCTTATCGGTTCTTGCACAAGATGTAGAGTTGCCACAAAGGTGAAGACGTTGCTAGCATCAAGAGGGATTTCCAAAAGATAGCATGTCAGGAAGGTCGCTGCTGAAACCAAAACAGGTGAAGACCAGAACATGAAAGTGTTGTATGCCCTCCTAAGCTGGAATGCTGACAACAGCTTGTACTCAACCTTTCTCAACCCCTCGATGACTTTCTTGAAGTGAACTTCCCAAGCATAAAGTTTCAAGATCTTCATATGAACTAATGACTCGGACATGGCCTTCAACCTGATATCTTGTGCTTCCATAAGTTTACTCTTACATTTGTGTTGCAGTCTAGCCAATGGAACGTTGCACAGTACAGTCATAATGATGACAACCAAAGATGAAATCATTGCAGCACCAACCGCATTGTATAGAATTACCAGAGAAATGCAAAGCTGAACACTTGTTGTCCATGTTTGATGGAACCAGTATGGGGATTCCCCAATTCGATACGCATCGACGATCACATAGTTTATAATGTTTCCAGAAGAGTGCTTCCTCTTTGCTGCATTTGATAGCTTCTGTTGTTTCTTATAAATAGCTGCTGACAGGAGTGACCTCACCTGCAGTCCTAATCTCCGAGTGCGGAAATACCACTGTCTCTGTGACAAAGATTCACAACATTTGCAGATGAACAGTAAAGCAGCGAGCACATAGCCTTCGTGTTTAAAGGTCCCTTTCCCAAGTGACACGTTGATGAATGCCTTTAGAATTATTGGGCCTGTTGATACGGCAAGAACCTTGAGCAAAGCAAAAAAACCCGAGACCAAGATGGCACGCCTGTGACAGGAAACAATAGTCCAGAAGAATGATGGTGTGGCATGTGACGACGACCGCTTGTTTCCGTTCAACTTCTCCACGAACATCGAGTACTGGCTGTGTGCTCGATCTATGGCGCCTAGAAGTGGCATGTCTTTGTCCTCAAGGGGTTTCTTGTAGCCCATCTTCATTAGAGGATTCAACCACCAAAATGACATCTTGCTGAAAAACCCAGCTTTACCAAAGGGAGTTACCTGGGTGTCAGAGTCAGCTACCTCACCGCCTGAAAAAAAAACAGCTTTAGCAAAGGTAGCAGTAGTGATTTAGCTAGCTATGTAGGATAAGGAAGTTGAGGAGAGGATTAACCTGTGAGGGAACCCATCTGTGTGTGCAATCTCTATTGCTCCCAGGTGGACAAGCTCCTGTTGCAGCCCTGCGCCAATCATGAACAGAGAACAGATACTCTATTCTTTATGGAGGAGCAGACAACGAACATATACTACATATATTGGTACACACAGAAATTTGAACGCTCGCTCGGAACACAAAGACCACATTGCCACATAAAAGTAAAGAGAACCCAAAGCTGAAGAAGAAAACTGCACTGTTTTGCTTGGCTACAAAAAACTACAAGAACTGTTTTGTTTGGCAAAGAAAGATCGACAGGAAAAGCAGCAAATTGCGCCCGTATCCAAACTTAACCCATGAAGCAATGCACCGGTAGTAGCCCCTCAAGTTGGGAATGGGCCGGCCCGCTCTGGCACAGACCTGGTCCCTGGTGGCCCCAAATAATACATGATAACTTGCATGATCAGTATAATACAAGAATGTGTTTCAGTACCGGAACATGTTATAATCAACAAAACATGCAGGATTACATCACTAGGGCACACTGAAAAGAAAATCAGGACAAAACCCTCAGCCATGACCACAACAACAACCATAGATAAGCATTCTATCGCTCTAAATCACCCCAAAATGAACATATTCAAACATGAATAAGGTAGCACCAGAGCATCAAATAGTTTCTACATCTCAAGCAAGTCGACAAATAGGAATCTACAATAGATCAGTCACCCCAGAAGAGTCGGCAGTATTGACTTCAGATTACGAATCTACATACGCTTCAAACCAACTGATACCTGGGCACAAAGGGCTCGCCGCCCTCCTCCTCCTTGCCCCGAGCTTGTTGACACCCAGTTGTCCACCTAAGCTAAGCTGCAGGGCTTGGCGACACAAGCTCTTTTATTACTACGAGGAGATGCTAACAACGCTGGAGCGTGATATGCGTGTGTACAACAGTACACATTCTGTGATCTCCTGTGATACAAAGATTGCAGCTTGAGAATCAAATCTTCTGCAACCAATTTCGATGGTATCAATATACACCACGCGCAGTGGCCTCCATATTAATGTTGGGACTGTGCAAAAGGAATCACCTCACATGCCACATTACGTACTCCTGTTCCATTGCACAGAAACGAAGCAAGATCCACCAGGTCAACTCTTTAACACATTATGTACTCCTGTTCCATTGCACAGAAACGAAGAAGGACCCACCAGGTCAACTCTTTAACACATTATGTACTCCTGTTCCATTGCACAGAAACGAAGCAGGATTCACCAGGTCAACTCTTTAACACATTATGTACTCCTGTTTCATCGCACAGAAATGAAGCAGGATCCACCAGGTCAACTCTTTAACACATTATGTACTCCTGTTCCATCGCACGGAAAGGAAGCAGGATCCACCAGGTCAAAACTCTTTAACACATTATATACTCCTGTTCCATTGCACAGAAACGAAGCATGATCCAACAGGTCAAGTCTTTAACACATTATGTACATAGCATGAAAGCATGCAAGCTGCTTCTCATTGGTAAAATACATCGAAGCATATCCAAATGAAACCAACACAAAGGCAGTTCTCTACATTGCATAATCTGAAACCTCATTTATAAAGTCAATGCATTCAGCATAAACTTGCTAGTCGACAAATAACTCGACCAAAACACTGTCAGCAAACACGTATGCTCATCCTGTGTCGCAGGCAGAGATTGCAGATGGCGATGAAATCTTCAGGATTTGATTACTGGAGCGGGAAAATCATCTGGGATTTACTATGTTCAGGGATTTACTGGAGTGGGGGAATCTTCAAGGTTTGATTCTTTGGAGATAGCATAGTTTATCATCACTGTTTTCTAAGAGCTGATTTATCCTTTATCTCTTGGAGAGCTGCAGCAACTAAACAATAAAAATTGACAGTCTCTTCTAGGTATTTTCATTCGATGTGTATGACCAGTACTCATTGACCAGTTTGCAGAAGAGAGATCCTTCAGTTTCCATGAGATTTGTAGGTTTGTCATACTCCACTACTCTCCCTGTATTGGAAGGTTACAGCTAATATTTCTTGGCCTACTAACATTTTGACATATTTACAGTCACGTGTATTTTCACACCTATTTTCAATTTCTGAAATCATTAATTAGAGCAGAGTTTTCTGTTTAGCCAATTTATTATTTCGAAAAATGAACTGCAGAAAACAAAAAATAGATGAAGTGAAGTTTCCTACCATGTGAATCCGATCCTTGTTCCTTCTCCCGGACAGCTTCAAAAAGTCGACATTTGTCAAGAACCTGCAGCATAGTAACAAATAAAGTAACCACTTTAGTGATTCCTTTTGAAATGTACATATGCCATAAACTCAGATAGGGGGCCCTAAGCCTTTTGAAAGGCAACTTAGTCATTTCAGTTTCCTGTAATTCAATTTATCTGCCCAATTTTATTAATGTCCTGAATTTTCTGAATCCGTCAGATATATATTAAAGTAACTGAACTAATATATATCCATCAAATCAGGGTATGTCTGGCTACAAGAAACTACAAGAAGTGGTTTGTTCCGCTAGAAAACCATGTCAATGATGCAAGTGTTGGCCTCTCTAGGCAGTAGCCCCCTCTAATCCTCCTCAGTCCAAGCCAAGGTGCAGGGCTCAGTGCCGCAAGCTCTTTTACAACTACAATGTGCAAAAGGGGATCAGCTCACATGGCGCACTTTGCTATACTCGTGTCCCACTGCATGGAGACGGAACCTGTCAAGACCCGATGGCTAGATGAGGTGTTCTTGCGAGAGAAGAAAGGGGAAAGTGTAGCTCCGATCGGGATGTATTAATCTATAACGAATATTCGTTGCTCAAAGGCAAATCACAGAAGGAATCACTGCTTAGCTTAGCCACAGCCCGACATGCTTTATAGGCGAAGGGTTTTACCCACAGTAACTCCCAGGTGAATAACCGACAACGGTAACAGTTAAACGACAATGGACGGTGAACAGGGATATCCAACGGCTGGTGCGACGTGTTACTGGCGAGCTACGATCCCGGCCGTTGGATAACTGAAGAAGAAAAGGTGTTAACTGACGACGCTGCAACGTTCTTCTGAAGATGGTCCTGACATCGCCCCCTCCTTAGGCACGACGTGTCCTCACGGCGTGTTCTCATCTTGGCGCCATTGTGCCGTCGTTTTCTTGAAGAACTCCGGAAAAGTATACTTGATAAAATCAGCATCTTCCCAAGTAGCATCATCTGGTGACAGGTTTTCCCATTGTACTTGCCACTGCACCACAGGGATGTTATGTCTGGGGATCTGCCTAACCTGAAGAACTGCAGCAGGACCCATCTTGATGGAACCATCAGCATGAACCATTGGTAGATTAGGACTAGGAATAGAGTGAGATCCCACATGTTTCTTGAGTTGGCTCACATGAAAAACTGGGTGAATCTTGACATGGTCTGGAAATTGTAATTTGTAAGCAGACTTGCCAATCTTCTGTATGATAATGAAAGGACCATAAAATTTGTTTTGTAATTTGAGAGTTCCTCTGAATCCAAATGCTGCCAATCTATATGGTGCCATTTTCAAATAAACCATTTCTCCCACTTGAAAAGACCTTTCCACTCTTTTTAAATCAGCATATTTCTTCATCCTGTTCTGGGCCACTATTAAGTTGTTTCGGAGTTGGTCCAACATTTGGTGCTTCACTGTTAGAAAGTCTTGTGCTTCCTCATCATCTGGCCCAGGTATAGCTAATTCACTGATCATTGGGGGAGGATAACCATACAATGCTTGGAATGGAGACATTTTTAAACTAGTATGATATGTTGAGTTGTACCAGAACTTTGCCAAGGACAGCCAAGAAAACCACTTACTAGGAGCAGTAGTGGTCATGCAGCTTAGATAAGTTTCTAAACATTGGTTGATCCTCTCTGTTTGTCCATCAGTTTGTGGATGATATGTTGTGTTGTATCTCAATTCCACTTTTAAAGCAGCAAAAATATCCTTCCAGAGTTTGCTAGTGAATATCCTGTCTCTATCTGATATGATCAATTTGGGAGGACCATGTAATCTGATTATCTGATCCACAAATGCTTGTGCCACACTCAAGATAGTGTAAGGATGTGATAAGGGAATAAAATGAGCATATTTAGTGAATCCGTCCACCACTACCATGATCACATCATATCCTTTGATACTGGTAATCCCTATATAAAATCCATGGATATGTGTTGCCAAGCTAAATCTGCAACAGGCAGAGGGTCTAGTAATCCGCCCGAGCTCCGCAGAAACGTGATCTAGAGGTAAAATCGTGGAGATATGTGGTCGGGCTGCCGTGGCAAAGTTGTATCAAATCAGCCCTAAAACCTCCGTATAAATAGGGGGAGGAGGGGGGAGCCTTGCCTTGGGGTCCAAGGACTCCCAAGGGGGTCGGCCGAACCTAAGGGGGGAACCCTCCCCTTCCAAACCGAGTCCAACTAGGTTTGGAAGGAGGAGTCCTTCCCCCTTTTCCCACCTCTCTTTTTTTTCTTTTCTCTTTGATTTTTCTTCCTATGGCGCATTGGGCTCTCTTGGGCTGTCCCACCGGCCCACTAAGGGCTAGTGCGCCACCCCCAATGCCTATGGTCTTCCCCGGGGTGGGTTCCCCCCCCCCCCCCCGGTGAACTCCCGGAACCCATTCGTCATTCTCGGTACATTCCCGGTAACTCCGAAAACCTTCCGGTAATCAAATGAGGTCATCCTATATATCAATCTTCGTTTTCGGACCATTCCGGAAACCCTCGTGACGTCCATGATCTCATCCGGGACTCCGAACAACATTCGGTAACCAACCATATATAACTCAAATACGCATAAAACAACGTCGAACCTTAAGTGTGCAGACCCTGCGGGTTCGAGAACTATGTAGACATGACCCGAGAGACTCCTCGGTCAATATCCAATAGCGGGACCTGGATGCCCATATTGGATCCTACATATTCTACGAAGATCTTATCGTTTGAACCTCAGTGCCAAGGATTCATATAATCCCGTATGTCATTCCCTTTGTCCTTCAGTATGTTACTTGCCCGAGATTCAATCGTCAGTATCCGATACCTATTTCAATCTTGTTTACCGGCAAGTCTCTTTACTCGTTCCGTAATACAAGATCCCACAACTTACACTAAGTCACATTGCTTGCAAGGCTTGTGTGTGATGTTGTATTACCGAGTGGGCCCCGAGATACCTCTCCGTCACACGGAGTGACAAATCCCAGTCTCGATCCATACTAACTCAACGAACACCTTCGGAGATACCTGTAGATCATCTTTATAGTCACCCAGTTACGTTGCGACGTTTGATACACACAAAGTATTCCTCCGGTGTCAGAGAGTTATATGATCTCATGGTCATAGGAACAAATACTTGACACGTAGAAAACAGTAGCAACAAAATGACACGATCAACATGCTACGTCTATTAGTTTGGGTCAAGTCCATCACATGATTCTCCTAATGATGTGATCCCGTTATCAAGTGACAACACTTGCCTATGGTCAGGAAACCTTGACCATCTTTGATCAACGAGCTAGTCAACTAGAGGCTTACTAGGAACAGTGTTTTGTCTATGTATCCAAACATGCACTGTGTTTCCAATCAATACAATTATAGCATGGATAATAAATGATTATCATGAACTAAGAAATATAATAATAACTAATTTATTATTGCCTCTAGGCCATATTTCCAACAGTCTCCCACTTGCACTAGAGTCAATAATCTAGTTCACATCACCATGTGATTTCAACGAATCCAACACCCATATAGTTCTGGGGTCTGGTCACGTCCTACTCGTGAGAGAGGTTTTAGTCAACGGTCCTGAAACTTTCAGATCCGTACGTTCTTTACAAATCTTTATGTCATCTTATAGATGCTGCTACTACGTGCTATTCAGAAATGCTCCAAATATCTACTCTACTATACGAATCTGTTTCACTATTCATAGTTATTCAGATTAGTGTCAAAGCTTGCATCGACGTAACCCTTTACGACGAACTCTTTAACCACCTCCATAATCGAGAAAAATTCCTTAGTCTATTTAGTTACTAAGGATAACTTTGACCGCTGATCAGTGATTCAATCCTGGATCACTCTGTGTCCAGACTTGTTGCAAGGCACACATCAGGTGCGGTACTCAGCATGGCATACTTTGGAGTCTACGGCTAAGGCATAGAAGACGACCTTCGTCTATTCTCTTTATTCTGCCGTGGTCGGGTTTTGAGTCTTACTCAAATTCACACCTTACAACGCAACCAAGAACTCCTTCTTTGCTGATCTATTTTGAATTCCTTCAAAAACTTGTCAAGGCATGCATCTTGTTGAAACTTCCATTAAGCGCTTTCGATCTATCTCCATAGATCTTTGATGCTCAACATTCAAGTAGCTCAATCCAGGTATTCCTTTGAAAACTCCTTTCAAACAACCTTGTATGCTTTACAGAAATTCTACATTACTTCTGATCCACAATATGTCAACCACATATACTTATCAGAAATTCTATAGTGCTCCCACTCACTTCTTTGGAAATACAAGTTTCTCATAAACCTTGTACAAACCCAAAATCTTTGATCATCTCATCAAAGTGTATATTCCAACTCCGAGATGCTTGCACCAGTCCATTGAAGGATCACTGGAGCTTGCATACTTGCTAGTATCTTTAGGATCGACAAAACCTTCTGGTTGTATCACATACAATGTTTGCTCAAGGAAACCGTCGAGGAAACAATGTTTTGACATCCTATGCGCAATATTTCAAAAATAATGCAACAACTACTAACATAATTCTAACAGACTTTTAGCATCGCTACGAGTGAGAAAGTCTCATCATAGTCAACTGTTTGATCTTGTCGGAAACATCTTTGCGACAAGTCGAGCTTTTCTTTAATAGTGACTTATCACCATCATCGTCTGTCTTTCTTTTAAAGATCCATCTTTACTCAACAGTCCTATGCCCATCAAGTAGTTCTTCCAAAGTCTACACTTTATTTTCATAAATGGATCCTCTCTCGGATTTCATGGCTTCCAGCCATTTGTCGGAATCCGGGCCCACCATTGCTTTCTCCATAACTCGTAGGTTCACTGTTGCTCAACAACATGACCTCCAAGACAGGGTTACTGTACCACTCTGCAGTAGTACGTGACCTTGTCAACCTACGAGGCTTGTAGTAACTTGATCCGATGCTCGATGATCACCATCATCAGCTTTCACTTCAATTGGTGTAGGTGCCACAAGAACAACTTCCTGCGCCCTGCTACACACTAGTTGAAGTGATGGTTCAATAACCTCTTCAAGTTCTACCACCCTCCCACTCAATTCTTTCGAGAGAAACCTTTCCTGGAGAAATGATCCGTTTCTAGAAACAAACTCTTTGCTTTCGGATCTCAGATAGGAGATGTACCCAACTGTTTTGGATATCCTATGAAGATGCATTTATCCGCTTTGGGTTCGAGCTTATCAGACTGAAACTTTTTCACATAAGTGTCGAAGCCCCAAACTTTCAAGAAACGATAGTTTAGATTTCTCTAAACCTCAGTCTATACTGTGTCATCTCAACGGAAATACACGGTGCCCTATTTAAAGTGAATGCGGTTGTCTCTAATGCATAACCCATAAACGATAGTGGTAATTCGATAAGAAACATCATAGCATGCACCATACCAAATAGTGCATTGCTATGACGTTCACACACATCATCACACTATGATGTTCCAGGTGGCATGAACTGCGAAACAATTTCCACATTGTCTTAACTGCGTACCAAAACTCGCAACTCAGATATTCATTTCTATGATCATATCGTAGACCGTTTATCCTCTTGTTACAACGAACTTCACTCCGAAACAGAATTGAACTTTTCAATATTTCAGACTTGTGATTCATTAAGTAAATACTCTTGTATCTACTCAAATCGTCATTGAAGTAAGAACATAATGATATCCACTACGTGCCTCATCACCCATTGGACTGCATACATCAAAATGTATCACTTCCAACAAGTTACTATCTTGTTTCATCTCAATGAAAACAAGGCCTTGCTCATGTGGTATGATTTGCATGTCACCAGTGATTCAAAATCAAGTGACTATAAAGATCCATCAGCATGGAGCCTCTTCATGCAATTTATACCAACATGACTCAAGCGGCAGTGCCACAAGTAAGTGGTACTATCATCATTACCTCGTATCTTTTGGCACCAATATCATGAACATGTGTAACACTACGATCGAGATTCAATAAACCATTGAAGGTGATTATTCAAGCAAATAGAGTAACCATTATTCTCTTTAAATGAATAATCGTATTGCAATAAACACGATCCAATCATGTTCATGCTTAACGCAAGCACCAAATAACAATTATTTAGGTTTAACACCAATCCCGATGGTAGAGGGAGCGTGCGACGTTTGATCATATCAACCTTGGAAACACTTCCAACACGTATCGTCACCTCGCCTTTAGCTAGTCTCCGTTTATGCCGTAGCTTTCATTTCGTGTTACTAATCACTTAGCAACCGAACCGGTATCCAATACCCTCGTGCTACTAGGAGTACTAGTAAAGTACACATCAACATCATGTATATCAAATATACTTCTTTTGACTTTTGCCAGCCTTCCTATCTACCAAGTATCTAGAGTTGCTCCGCCTCAGTGACCGTTCCCCTCATAACAGAAGCACTTAGTCTCGGGCTTGGTTTTAATCTTGGGTTTCTTCATTAGTGCAGCAACTATTTTGCCGTTTCACGAAGTATCCCTTCTGGCCCTTGCCTTTCTCGAAACTTAGTGGTTTTACTAACCATCAACTATTGATGCTCCTTCTTGATTTCTACTTTCACAGTGTCAAACATCGCGAATCGCTCAAGGATCATTGTATCTATCCTTGATATGTTATAGTTCATCACGAAGCTATCAAGGCTTGGTGGCAGTGACTTTGGAGAACCATCACTATCTAATCTGGAAGATTAACTCCCACTTGATTCAAGTGATTGTCGTACTCAGACAATTTGAGCACACGCTCAACGATTGAGCTTTTCTCCTTTACTTCGTGGACAAAGAATATTGTCGGAGGTCTCGTACCTCTTAACAAGGGCACAAGCATGAAATCACAATTTCATCTCTTTAGAACATCATTTATGTTCCGTGACGTTTCAAAACGTTTTCGGCGCCTTGCTTCTAAGCCATTAAGTATTTTGCACTGAACTATCGTGTAGTCATCAGAAACGTGTATGTCGGATGTTCACAGCATCCACAGACGACGCTCGAGGTGCAGCACACCGAGTGGTGCATTAAGGACATAAGCCTTCTGTGCAGCAACGAGGACAATCCTCGGTTTTACAGACTCAGTCTGCAAAGTTTGCTACTATCAACTTTCAACTAAATTTTCTCTAGGAACATATAAAAACAGTAGAGCTATAGCGCAAGCTACATCATAATTCGCAAAGACCATTAGACTATGTTCATGAAAATTAGTTCAATTAATCATATTACTTAAGAACTCCCACTCAAAAAGTACATCTCTCTAGTCATTTGAGTGGTACATGATCCAAATCCACTATCTCAAGTCCGATCATCACGTGAGTCGAGAATAGTTTCAGTGGTAAGCATCTCTATGCTAATCATATCAACTATACGATTCATGCTCGACCTTTCGGTCTCATGTGTTCCGAGGCCATGTCTGCACATACCAGGCTCGTCAAGCTTAACCCGAGTGTTCCGCGTGTGCAACTGTTTTGCACCCGTTGTATGTGAACGTTGAGTCTATCACACCCGATCATCACGTGGTGTCTCGAAACGAAGAACTGTCGCAACGGTGCACAGTCGAGGAGAACACAATTTCGTCTTGAAATTTTAGTGAGAGATCACCTCATAATGCTACCGCCGTTCTAAGAAAAATAAGGTGCATAAAAGGATTAACATCACATGCAATGGCCATCATCATGTGCTTCTTGATCTCCATCACCAAAGTACCGACACGATCTTCTTGTCACCGGCGCCACACCATGATCTCCATCAACGTGTCGCCATCGGGGTTGTCGTGCTACTCATGCTATTACTACTAAAGCTACATCCTAGCAAAATAGTAAACGCATCTGCAAGCACAAATGTTAGTTTAAAGACAACCCTATGGCTCCTGCCGGTTGCCGTACCATCGACGTGCAAGTCGATATTATCTATTACAACATGATCATCTCATACATCCAATATATCACATCACATTGTTGGCCATATCACACCACAAGCATACCCTGCAAAAACAAGTTAGACGTCCTCTAATTTTGTTGTTGCATGTTTTACGTGGTGACCATGGGTATCTAGTAGGATCGCATCTTACTTACGCAAACACCACAACGGAGATATATGAGTTGATATTTAACCTCATCCAAGGACCTCCTCGGTCAAATCCGATTCAACTAAAGTTGGAGAAACTGACACCCGCCAGTCATCTTTGAGCAACGGAGTTACTCGTAGCGATGAAACCAGTCTCTCGTAAGCGTACGAGTAATGTCGGTCCGAGCCGCTTCGATCAAACAATACCGCGGAATCAAGAAAAGACTAAGGAGGGCAGCAAAACGCACATCACCGCCCACAAAAACTTTTGTGTTCTACTCGAGAAGACATCTACGCATGTACCTAGCTCATGATGCCACTGTTGGGGAACGTCGCATGGGAAACAAAAAATTTCCTACGCGCACGAAGACCTATCATGGTGATGTCCATCTACGAGAGGGGATTTCCGATCTACGTACCCTTGTAGACCGTACAGCAGAAGCGTTAGGGAACACGGTTGATGTAGTGGAACGTCCTCACGTCCCTCGATCCGCCCGGCGAACCGTCCCGCGATCAGTCCCACGATCTAGTGCCGAACGGACAGCACCTCCGCGTTCAGCACACGTACAACTCGATGATGATCTCAGCCTTCTTGATCCAGCAAGAGAGACGGAGAGGTAGAAGAGTTTTCCGGCAGCGTGACGGCGCTCCGGAGGTTGGTGATGATCTCGTCTCGGCACGGCTCCGCCCGAGCTCCGCAGAAACGCGATCTAGAGGTAAAACCATGGAGATATGTGGTCGGGCTGCCGTGGCAAAGTTGTATCAAATCAGCCCTAAAACCTCCGTATATATAGGGGGAGGAGGGGGAGCCTTGCCTTGGGGTCCAAGGACTCCCAAGGGGGTCGGCCGAACCTAAGGGGGGAACCCTCCCCTTCCAAACCGAGTCCAACTAGGTTTGGAAGGAGGAGTCCTTCCCCCTTTTCCCACCTCCTCTCTTTTTTTTCTCTTTGATTTTTCTTCCTATGGCGCATAGGGCTCTCTTGGGCTGTCCCACCAGCCCACTAAGGGCTGGTGCGCCACCCCCAATGCCTATGGGCTTCCCCGGGGTGGGTTGCCCCCCGGTGAACTCCCGGAACCCATTCATCATTCCCTGTACATTTCCGGTAACTCCGAAAACCTTCCGGTAATCAAATGAGGTCATCCTATATATCAATCTTCGTTTCCGGACCATTCCGGAAACCCTCGTGACGTTCGTGATCTCATCCGGGACTCCGAGCAACATTCGATAACCAACCATATATAACTCAAATACGCATAAAACAACGTCGAACCTTAAGTGTGCAGACCCTGCGGGTTCGAGAACTATGTAGACATGACCCGAGAGACTCCTCGGTCAATATCCAATAGCGGGACCTGGATGCCCATATTGGATCCTACATATTCTACGAAGATCTTATCGTTTGAACCTCAGTGCCAAGGATTCATATAATCCCGTATGTCATTCCCTTTGTCCTTCGGTATGTTACTTGCCCGAGATTCGATCGTCAGTATCCGCATACCTATTTCAATCTCGTTTACCGGCAAGTCTCTTTACTCGTTCCGTAATACAAGATCCCGCAACTTACACTAAGTCACATTGCTTGAAAGGCTTGTGTGTGATGTTGTATTACCGAGTGGGCCCCGAGATACCTCTCCGTCACACGGAGTGACAAATCCCAGTCTCGATCCATACTAACTCAACGAACACCTTCGGAGATACCTGTAGAGCATCTTTATAGTCACCCAGTTACGTTGCGACGTTTGATACACATAAAGTATTCCTCCGGTGTCAGTGAGTTATATGATCTCATGGTCATAGGAATAAATACTTGACACGCAGAAAACAGTAGCAATAAAATGACACGATCAACATGCTACGTCTATTAGTTTGGGTCAAGTCCATCACATGATTCTCCTAATGATTTGATCCCGTTATCAAGTGACAACACTTGCCTATGGTTAGGAAACCTTGACCATCTTTGATCAACGAGCTAGTCAACTAGAGGCTTACTAGGGATAGTGTTTTGTCTATGTATCCACACATGCACTGTGTTTCCAATCAATACAATTATAGCATGGATAATAAACGATTATCATGAACTAAGAAATATAATAATAACTAATTTATTATTGCCTCTAGGGCATATTTCCAACATGTATCCCCTCAGTGAGCTTTTGATCGGTGATGAACTTCAGAGACTGTTGATCAGTCTTGATTGTCAGATCATTTCCCAACAGGTAGTGTCTCCATCTCTTAAGGGCTTCCAAAATAGCTAGAGCTTCTTTTTCATATGTTGACAGAGCAGCATTTCTAGGGCAAAGAGCAGAGCTATAGTAAGATATTGGTCTGCCTTCTTGCATTAACACAGCTCCTATTCCTTTCCCTGAAGCATCAGTTTCTAACACAAATGGTTTGCTGAAATCAGGCAATGCTAGTACTGGAGCAGATATCAGTGCAGCTTGCAACTGTTTGAAGGCTGCATCTTGAGCTGCTTGCCAAGAAAATTTCCCTTTCTTTAACACATCATGAAGGGGTCTGCAAATTACTCCATATCCTTTAATGAATCTTCTATAGTACCCTGCCAATCCCAAGAAACTTCTTAGTTTAGTTACTGTATCAGGAGTAGGCCATTCAGCAATTGCTGATATTTTCTTAGGATCTGTTCCTACCCTTTCAGCAGAGATAACATGTCCCAAGTATTCCACTTGTTGAGCAGCAAATACACACTTGGACAACTTAGCAAAGAGACTGTGAGTCTTCAATGTTTCCATAACTATTTTGATATGCTCCTAATGTTCTTTGAGATTCTTACTGAATATCAGTATGTCATCAAAGAAAACCAGCACAAACTTTCTCAGATGAGGTGCAAAAATAGTGTTCATTAATTCCTGAAATGTGCCAGGTGCATTGGACAATCCAAAAGGCATGACTAAATATTCAAAGTGTCCTAAGAAGGTTCTGAAAGCAGTTTTAGGAATATCTTCAGGGTTCATTCTTATTTGATGGTAGCCAGACCTTAAATCCAGCTTGGAAAAATACGTAGCTCCATGCAATTCATCCAATAAATCTTCAATGACAGGAATGGGAAACTTGTTTTTAACTATCAAGGAATTTAATCTTCTGAAATCAGTACAGAGTCTCATGGATCCATCTTTTTTCTTTACTAGTATGACAGGAGCTGCATAAGGACTTTGACTGTGTCTGATAAAATGGGCAGCTAATAACTTTTTGATATGATCCTCCATTTCCTGTTTTTTGATGATGTGGTACTCTGTAAGGTCTTACTTGGGGAGGAGTGGCCCCTGGAATTAATGGAATGGTATGATCCAAGGCCGCGTGAGGAGGAAGACTTTTTGGTTCTTCAAACAAATCAGCATATTCCAAAAGTAGTTTATGTACTTGAGGAGGAGTTTTGCAACCCTCAGGTGCATTCATCATAATGTTGTTGATTTGCACTAGAAACACTTCCACTCCTTTATCCAACAACTTATCCATTTTCTCTGCTTTAACTTCCTTCAAACTTTCAGCATTGGTAAACATAGCAGTAGTAACTGTCTGCTGTCCTTGAACTGTAAAGCTGAATAGTTGTTTGGGTATGTCAAATGCTACTGGACTCGCAGCTGTAAACCAATCATATCCTAGGATAGCATCATGACTTGGTAGAGATATGGACCTGAAACTGTGCTGCAACTTCAACTTGCCTAATTGAAATGTACATTAAGGAATTACTACTTCAGATACTAATGTTCCTCCTCCTGCTACATCTATCAGTCTAGGTTTAACTGGAATTAACTGACAGTTGGCTTTAACTGCAAAATCTTGATTTAAGAAGGAAGATGTACTACCAAAATCAAGTAGAGCCACAACTCTTTTTCCATTGATGTGTATGATGACTGTAGGTGTAGGCATAGTTAGCTGCTGTCCCATAGCAAAAGCGGAGATGAACATGGCATGTTCTCCTTTAGAGATAACTTCAGGTTGTTCCTGATTTGAATTTTCTTCCATCTCCTGTGCCAAATGATCTTCTGCCTCTTGTTGCATCATGTGTAGATTAGGAACTAGCTTGCATTTATGTCCATGAACCCATTTATCTCCACATCTCCAGCATTCTCCAAGTTTCCTAACTCTTTGGTAGCTCTCATTAACCTTAGGTAGATTTGTTGTCATAGTAGCCACTGAAGTAGTAGCTACTTGTTTGCCCACAGTGCTGCTTGTATTAGGCCTGTTGTAAAAATTGGAGTAAGGAACATTGTTCTTCTTGGCCCAAGTTGACACAGGAGGATGACAAGGCTCAACATCCCTAGCTAACCAATATGCATCAGTGAGTGTTTCTGGTCTTAAAGTGAGTGTTTGTGGTCTTAAGGGCCTGACTTGAAATTTAATTCCATCCCTTAATCCATTCACAAAACATCTCACAAACCAGAGTTCATTTAACTCAGGGTTTTCTTCCTGGATATCAGCCATTAAATCTTCAAACAGTTTAGTATATTCAGCAACAGTGCTGCTTCCTTGCTTGGCAGAATTAAATTTCTCTGTGAGATCATAAGATCCTTGTTCAGAAAATCTTTTGACTAGTTCAGCTGCAAACTGTTTCCAGCTCAATTGTTTCTTCAGAATACCAGATCTTCTGAGCCAAGTATCAGCATCACCAACAATGTATAGCTGAGCAAGTGAAACCTTATATTCCTCTCGAGCTGCAGACATCTGAAAGTATTTGTTGCATTGCCTGATCCATCCAACATGATATGTTCCATCAAACTTAGGAAATTCCATTTTAGGTCCTTTGGTTAATGACTTCATGAATTGAGCTTGCATGTCCTGCTCATAAGTTCTATAATAACCCTGCCACATTTGCCTATCTCTATTACCTTGGTAGAATCTATTGAAAACAGGGGTTTGACCTCCATCTCTTGCAGTGACAGGAGTACCCATAGCACTAGCATTCTCATTTCTCTGCTGATTATCATAACCAGGAGGAAAAGACTGCCTGTGAACTTTCAATGGAGGTAAGTTTTGTGCCTGAATCTCTTCAAACTGTTTTTTCTGTTTCTCTAGCTCCAACTGTTTCCTCAACATCTCATTTCTGGTTTGTTGCTCTTGCAGATTCTCCTGATGCAAGGTAGGGGATCTCACTATCTGACTAGAACTAGCTGCCTGCACATTACCCACAGTTGTTCCTCCAGATGGAGCTACGATTTGCAACACTAAACTGATGCTGGATAATTGCTTACTCAGATCTAGCACTGCCTTTTCTATGCTTCCCACATGTAAAGAGATATCACCTTGCTTAGCATCGATGGAGTGCATGTCAGCCTGAAGTTTTGACACATCTGCTCGCAGCACCGAATTGTTCTTTTGTAGGGTACCAAATTCCTCTCTCAGAGCCAACAGATCTTGCACATCAGCTTCATCAATAGTGCCTTTACGCCCCATCTCCTTGATCTCAGTCCCAGTGAGTAATTTTACCACGGTTCAACCGCAACCCTTCGAAAGAACTAAGATCCTTCCGCCGCCTAGATCCACGCCTCCAGAAGCATACAAATCAGCGCAAGGAGATGGAATTTTACCGATCAAACAGTGTGTTCGATCAACCACTCATGCTCGACTGATTTATGTTAAAACACCGCCACCAACGCCACCAGATATCTGACGAAGTTCGAACACCGCCGCCTACGCCGCCATAACTATGCCGATCTTCCTCTAAAGGGTGGGAAAAGGGTGCGAATCACGGATCGGGAAAGAATTCTGTCACTCTATCATCTTTGTGGCCGAGGATCGGTTGCTCATGATACCAATTTGTCAAGACTCGATGGCTAGATGAGGTGTTCTTGCAAGAGAAGAAAGGGGAAAGTGTAGCTCCGATCGGGATGTATTAATCTATAACTAATATTCGTTGCTCAAAGGCAAATCACAGAAGGAAGCAATGCTTAGCTCAGCCACAGCCCGACATGCTTTATAGGCGAAGGGTTTTACCCACAGTAACTCCGAGGTGAATAACCAAAAACGGTAACAGTTAAACGACAATGGACGGTGAACAGGGATATCCAACGGCTGGTGCGACGTGTTACTGGCGAGCTACGATCCCGGCCGTTGGATAATTGAAGAAGAAAGGGTGTTAACTGACGACGCTGCAACGTTCTCCTGAAGATGGTCCTGACAGAACCACCTCGTTCCACATTGATGCGGGTCAGAGCAGAACCAGCTAGAGCAGCGTCCATCGGCGGCGGCTGGCGCGGACGAGCCTGGCGAGGAGGGGGGGCGATGTCGGCGGTGGAGAAGCCGTCGGGGCCTGGCCTTGGGCGCCTGGGCTCGGGTGAGGCCAAGGTGGTCGTCGAAGGAGGCGCTACGAGGAGAGGAGGCTGGCCGTGGTCCATGATGGAGCTTGGGAGGCGGAGATGGGAGGAAGTTGGGTCGGAGCCGGCGGCGGCGAGGGAGAAGCGATTGTGGTCCGAGCCGGCGGCGAGGGAGCTGTGCAGCGGTCTGGCCAGTCTGGTTCTACCCAAGTGTGGCTCCCACTCGTCAGCCTCATGCTGCTATTTTACTTTATTTTGAGTGAAACCTCATGCTGCTAGTTGAGTACGAGTATTTTAGAAGAGAGGCCCAAGAAGCGCCCGCCCACAAACGGCACCAGTCCTGCGCAAACCAAGTAGGAGTATTACTATTCACTAGCAAAACTTGTCAGGAGAAAAACAATATCACACATTCCTGACAAGCATGTCGTACGACTTCATGAATGTGCCCCTCTCTATTTCAGCATCACCGCATTTCAAAATAATAGCTGGCTCAGTTATATTGGGTTAGATTCTAACTGACTAATTCTTCTCTTTCGTGTGCCAAATGGTTTAATTCCTCTAAAAATTATAATAGTTTTATTGTATTCCTTTGAATAATAAGGCTTATCTTTTAAGATGCTTGGATTGGATGGTGAACTTCGACATTACATCAACATAAGATTGTTTCTAGTCTACAAAAAATCTATCAAACTGCTGGATGGGATGAATTGCTGAAAAATCAAGAACTATTCGATTGAAGCTACCACAAAGGATTTGCAAAGCTGATGTATGTCAAGTTGGCAAAAAGGGAATAAACATGAAATCAATCCACATATTTGGCATGTTGCGGATGGTTTGCCTCTGACCTGTGTTAACTAAGAAATTGGTATTACCTTATAGTCAATTTTTATTCGTCAAGGAAATTCAAACAAAATCTACCATTTTTTAAACTTAAACACGCAATTCTGTGCTTTTGTGTCTTGTTCACACAAGGTTTAAACAACTGTCAATTATGGTAGTCAAGCAAGTTGAGGTTGCGTACTTTCTGCAAAGAACCAGAAATTTGTGGTTACTTTCTGCTGAGTAGGAGAAATCCGACGTCAAAAGAACAATGCCATGTAGCAACTTTGATAAACTAAGAAATTGATTTACTTCATAATTAAGCACACAAAGAGGTAGCAACATCAAGGTATCTTACCATCACTCCCTTGAAATTTGTACATTATATATCTAGAACACCGTCACCATCCCTTCATCCATCCTCTAATCTCTTTCCCTGCATTATGCCAATCAACATTAACAGAGTTCAGAACATGACCAATAGTTTCTGGGCTTTACAGTGCCTCTGGCTCGGTTGACGACCTGCCTCTTCTCCTGGAATGGAAGCCTCTTGATCCAGCGGTCCAGTATTTGGCAAAGATCAATGAAGACCCGAAGGCCCGGACCAGCACTGCCTGAGTTCTGCATCCTCATGGTGGGTTGGGGCGACGGCTGAAGTGGATTGGGCTAGGCGGAGACCGGGTGTTGCGTCAGTCTGGTCCTGCGAATGAGCAATTCGACAAACATGGATCCAAGGGGGGAACTCGAGGAGGACCCGTTCCGGCCATGGCGTGGGGATGTGGATCCATGCGGCGGAGATTGTCCAGTGATGGAGCTTGGCAAGGGCGGTGGTTCTGGGGGGTGCAGCCGACGGGGTAGGCGAGGGGTGGCCGGATCCGCGAGTGCTGGCGACGAACGACGACTGGGTCGGGCGCTCGGCGAGGCAGGGCACGGGGAATCAAAGAGAGGACTGTGTGGATGGCCTTTTGGATCGAGGGATCCCAATGGGAAGAAGGTAGCCGGTGACGGTGCTCGACGACGAATGGTGGCCGCCGGCGTGCGGTGGGGCGGGGCGGGTCACGAGGTGGCGTCGACCAGCGGTCGCAACGCTCGGCACCGGATCGAGCGTCGCGCGGGGCGATAGAGGTAGGGACGGATTTAGCGGCGACAGTAGAAATAGGGGCGGATGCAGCCGCTCGCCGGCATCGGCCGACAGCCGGCGCTGCACCAGATCGAGCGGCTGGGATCGGGAGGCGAGGCAGACAGAGGAGAATTGGGATCCTTTTATTTTATTTTTTTCACTCTAAAAAGGACCGCGGGTTGAATACCATGAACTCTATGGACTTATTTGTAAACTTATTAGACGAAATGTTTTCTCACTTATGAAAGGATTGCGGGTTGAATACCAGAAAAGAGGAGGGTCTTTTTGCAAAACGTAGACGGCGGGTTTTCCGACAAAAGTGATAGCCTCTTTATTATTAGGTAAAGATGTATACAAAAAATGTTTAATGTGTATAGAATTAATATTTTTCATATATACTCCATCCGTTTCTAAATATAAGTCTTTTTAGAGGTTCCATTAGAAAACTACATTCGTATGTATATAGACATATTTTAGTGTGTAGATTCACTCATTTTGCTTCGTATGTAGTCCCCTAATGAAATCTCTTTAAAGACTTATATTTAGGAATGGAGGCAGTACAAAAAAATACAAGGTGAAGTGTGTATATACAAACTGCAGACCAAGTATTTATAAAATCTTAACCCAAGCATTCGAAAAAAAGAAAAACAAGTGTTCAAAAAGTGTTAAACTTTTATTTGAAAAATGTTAAATCTGTATAGAAAATATGTTGACCATGTATTCAAAAAGTGTTAGGGCTGTATTTAAAAAATGTTAAATTGTGTATGGAAAAAATGCTGACCATGTATTCAAAAAATGTTAAAGTTGTATTTGGAAATTGTGAATCAACTCTTTGGAAAGATGTTGATCAAGTATTTTCTTTTATAAATGGAAAGATAGGCAAGCTTTACGTATTCATGAAAAAGGTCAATTGAAAAAAATCGAAGACAGTTTGTCAGTTAAGGATTTTGCATCTAGGATGTTGATCGAGTATTTTCTTTTATAAATGCATACTTTGATGTTATTTGGATAAATGGACCAAAGCTTGTTTTACATTTTATCAGTTAAGGATTTTGCATCTAGGATCATGGCACCATTCTCATGATTTTCTCATTGAGTTGAGCAACCTTGCGAAATTGCGCCATTGTGTACCCTAAGTGTTAAGCCTCATTCTCGTGTCTATAATGTGAGGAAACTCATACTCTTAGAGGAGTTGACGGTATTTAGAATCAATGAATGAACCGAAGGATTTGAACTAAAGAAACTAAAGAATTTTACCAAACTAAGGGAGCTTGGCATCTATAACCTTGATAACATACACACGAAAGAAAATGCATCTGAAGAAAAAATGGTAGAGGGAAACTACTTGGAGAGGTTAATATTAGATTGGGATGGTACATGGTCTAATGTCGAGCCTGATGGGGAAGAAGTGGTTCTTGAGATCCTTCAAACACATAGATATCTTCAAGAGTTGTGCATTAGAGGGCATGTAGAGTTGTTCTTGACTTCTTGTCCATCCTGGATGGGTGATGAGCTTGTTGTTGAAGTTGTACAACATGTTCATCTCTATGGTGTTTCTTGGGAACATCCCTCCTTTAGGGAACACTTGGAATCTTGTTAAAGTAATTTCCAAGCATGTTGCCACAATAGAGGAGTTTGTTATAGGAAAAAAGCTTTTGCAAGCTAATAAGGTTTGGGCTTCTTGGTTGGGAAGTTCTGAAAATTGGATACCTTCACACGACACTCATCATATATTTTTTGTTTTGCAAGTACCGAAAGTTATAGATTCTTTTGGAGTTACCATTTTCAAACCACATTGTTTACCCTAAACCACATCAAGACCATAACATATACGCTAGAATGATTGCAGGGCACTCCTCGGGTATGGTTATATAAGTGTATCTGACTTGGGTAATATTTAAGCTCACTTGTCACCATTCGGTGGTATCCTCGTGTCGGTGATGCCTAGTTCCAAGCGTGATAGTAGCAATCTCACATTCATCACTGTTGTGTGCCTCCCAATAGGACTTAAAAGAAGTTTATTTATTTATTTTTGAAAAGGAGGAAACGATCCCCCGGCCTCTGCATCAATCGATGCATGCAGCCATATTATTAAACATCGAAAGTGACAAAATAGTTCAAAGCAATCCTGAAGGCTAAAAATAAAATGGATCTAAAACTAAACAGACTCTTAAGAAAAAACGCACATCCGGCGTAACTAATAGCAGACCACGATGCCTATACACCCAGTCTATTACTAGCACGCCATCCAAACCGGTTGAAGATAACCCGTGCGACCATCTCCCACCGGTTGCACCCAGCAGCCATAAGATCCCTGCTGTCCGCAAGACTGAGTGATGACCACGTACGGATCCAGGACGTTGCTCGGCAAATGACCTGCAAAAAATTGTTGAATTTCTTACCATTAAATATTATGTCGTTTCTGGTATTCCATATAGCCCACAAGAGAGCACAAATCCCTATTCTAATAAGTCTGGATAGTTTAACGTCCACTCCACTGAGCCACGTTGTAAACATAGAATTGATGGACGTAGGTGGGATCACGTTAAAAGTTATATGGATAGTGCGCCAAAGTAGTTTTGCGAGGGGGCAGTCCAAAAACAAGTGTCTGATAGTTTCATGTTGATCACAATAACAACAATTGGATCTACCTCTCCAACTACGCTTAATTAAATTATCTTTGGTTAATACCACACCTTTGTGTAAAAACCACATAAAAATTTTAATCTTTAACGGCACTTTGATATCCCAAATATGCAATGATCTAGCTAATGGTCCTGAATTAACCAGATGTGTGTACATGGAATTAACTGAAAAAACCCCATTGACAGTTAAAGTCCATCTAACGCTGTCTGAATGATCAGATAGTTGTACCTGTATCAACCTTCTTACTAGATGTATCCATGCCTCCCAACGTGCGCCTACTAGTGCTCGTCTGAAGTGCATATTTATAGGTATCGATTGTAAGACTGTGGACACATAGTCCTGCTTACGTTGCACAATGTTGTAGAGCATGGGATATTGTAAAGCAAGTGGTGAATCCCCAAGCCAAGTATCTTCCCAAAATCTTGTTAATGTACCATCCCCTACAACAAATTTCACCCTTTGAAAGAAATTACTCTTTATCCTCATTAACCCTTTCCAGAAAGGTGAGTCATTGGGTCTAATTGTAGCTTGAGCTAGAGTTCTTGATGTGAGATACTTATTTCTCAAAATTTGAATCCACATACCCTCTGTCTATGTGGAAATTCTATATAACCATTTGCTCAGCAAACATTTGTTCTTTACTTCTAAATTTTCAATCCCCAAACCCCCCTGATCTTTGGGTCTACAAATCATATCCCAACGTGCTAATCTGTATTTTTTCTTATTCTCATCATTTTGCCAAAAGAAACGAGATCTATAATAATCCAGTCTTTTCCGTACCCCTACCGGTATCTCGAAAAAAGACAAGAGAAACATTGGTAGACTTGTTAAAACAGAGTTTATTAAAACCAATCTACCTCCGTATGACATAAGCTTGCCCTTCCAGCAACTTAGTTTCTTTTCAAATCTTTCTTCAATACATTTCCATTCTTTAATTGTTAACCGTCTGTGATGAATAGGAATCCCAAGATAGCTAAAAGGTAGAGAACCCATCTCACAACCAAATAGTTGTCGATAAGCGTTTTGCTCTTCTCTTGCCTTCCCAAAGCATAAGAGTTCGCTTTTGTTAAAATTTATTTTTAACCCCGAAAGTTGTTCAAAAAGACATAAAATTAATTTCATATTCCTCGCTTTCTCCATATCATGTTCCATGAAAATGATTGTATCATCCGCATATTGTAGAATGGACACACCTCCATCTATCAGATGTGGAATGAGACCACCTATTTGTCCTTTCTCTTTGGCTCTTTCAATAAGTATTGTCAACATGTCTGCTACTATATTAAAGAGTATTGGGGACATTGAATCCCCCTGTCTTAACCCCTTATGTGTTTGAAAAAAATTAGCCATGTCACTATTAACTTTGACTCCGACACTCCTATTCTGGATAAAAGTGTCAACCTGCTGTCTCCACTTTTCATTAAATCCTTTCATACGTAAGGCTTGTTGAAGAAAAGACCACTTAACTTTATCATAAGCCTTTTCAAAATCCACTTTAAAGATAAATCCGTCTAGTTTCTTTGTGTGGATTTCATGAAGCGTTTCATGCAGAACAACAACACCCTCCAAAATGTGTCGCCCAGGCATGAACGCTGACTGTGTTGGTTGAACCACTGAATCAGCTATCTTTGTTAATCTGTTGGTGGTTGTCTTAGTAAAAATCTTAAAACTAACATTTAGTAAACAGATAGGTCTAAATTGTTGGATACGCATGGCGTCCACCTTTTTTGGCAACAACGTTATTGTTCCAAAGTTTAGGTGGAACAGCTGTAACCGACCATTGAATAAGTCATGAAACATAGCCATTAGATCTCCCTTAATAACATGCCAACACTTTTTGTAAAATTCTGCAGGAAACCCATCTGGTCCCGGTGCTTTATTGTGTTTCATTTGTACTATTGCATCATACACCTCTTGCTCTGTGAATCTAGCGGATAGAACCTCATTCTCCTGGTCATTTAATTGAGGAATATCCTGAACATTGGTTTCATCCAGATAGATCATATTCTCCTCTGGTGCACCAAAAAGACTCCTATAGTATTCTGAGATATATACCTTTAAATTTTCATGTCCTATAATAGTACCCTCATCTTGCTCTAGCTGAGTAATAATCTTCTTTCGATGTTTGCCATTTGCAATCATGTGAAAGAACTTAGTATTATCATCCCCATGCACCACGTTCATCACCTTAGCTCTTAGTGCCCATTTCATCTCCTCTTCTCTCAGTAATTTTTGCAATCTAATCTCAGCATCTGTTTTGATATTCCTATCAATAGTATTTAGCTGCGTTGACTCAGCCTTAACGTCAAGTTCATCAATCAGGTTTATTAGTCTTTCTTTTTCTTTCTTATAAATACCACTTTGGTTTTTCGCCCATCCTCTAAGAACCCGGCGCAAATTTCTAATTTTGTTTTGCCAAATTTCGACACTGGTTGATCCACCTAAGTGTGTACCCCATTCCTTTGTAATTAAATCCATGAACCCTTCTCTTTCAAACCAGCTTAGTTCGAAAGAAAATACATTCTTGGTGCCTCTATAATTGGCCTCCCCTGAGTCAACTAGAAGAGGCGCGTGATCTGAGATTGCCCTCTGTAATGCTTGTACCGTAACTAATGGGTATTTTTGCTCCCAGTCAACACTAGTCAGGACCCGATCCAACTTTTCATACGTTGTTATCGGCAAAGAGTTTGCCCAAGTGTACTGTCTGCCAGAAAGATGAATCTCCCTTAGATTCAAACTCTCAATAACCATATTAAACATCGTTGAGCATCTTGTGTCAAAGTTGTCATTATTCTTTTCATTCTGTCTACGAATGATATTAAAATCTCCCCCCACCATAATTGGTAATGTTTCATCTCCACATATTCTCACTAGATCTGCTAGAAAATCGGGTTTGAACTCCAATTGTGCCGCCCCATATACTGCCACTAGAGCCCACTTAAAACCATCAACTTTCGACCTTACACGAAATTTGACGGCGAACTCACCATAGACCACACTCATCACTTCTAGCGTTTCGCATTTAACCCCAAGTAAGATCCCACCGGATCTACCCCTTGGTGGTAAACAATGCCAATCAAAATCAACCCCTCCTGATAAATTATTTAAGAATTGGGTTGTGAAATTATCTCTCCCAGTCTCTTGCAATGCCATGAAATCCAGATTATATTGTATCGATGCTTCTCTAAGGAACCTTTTTTTAGCCAAGTCCGCCAGACCTCTGCTATTCCAAAAAATCCCTTTCATAATTCATCATGGAATTTTTTCTTTTGCTTAACTCTCGCACTCCTCCTAACCGCTGATTCAGGATACACCTTCCTTTTCCAAGGCCTCCTAGTTATTTCGTGATTACTTTTAAGATCATTATGTGTATGTAAAGATTGTGAATGCTTGTCGGCATCTGAAGGGGCCATATACCCCTCCAAACCCATATCATCCACTTCATCTACTTCCCCGTCTATCCGAAAAATGTTATCACATAATGTTTGAAGACCAGCACCTCCTAATTCACTCATATCCGAATCATTCATAGGTTTAACCGCTGCTAGATTATTGATAAACTCTATGGTTCTATCAACTTCTAGATCAAGAATATCATTGATGGACTTAGCTATATTTTTACTAGATGTACCCATAGAGATTCCTAATTCACTAGCATTATTCAAGATTTCAGAATCAGATAATTTTAAAATAGATGCAGTCTGATCAATAGACAAACCTGAAGTTTTTTCAGCATCTCGAATTTTTGCAGCTCGCATGGCACGACCTATCGACATATCATCAGCATCAGGCTTCTCCTGAATACGTTGACTGAAACGTCTATCACATGATGAAGGGTCCGGGATCCCCCCAAATGAAATCACATCATCATTAGTAATCTCATTGTGGGTATTCCCTGTTAGGATAGAGTCAAAGTGCTGGTCAGAATTTGTCCCTTCAACAATGTTATCATAGTTCGAAAGTGTCATTTGCTGCTTACTGTTCGAGAGGATATGGACAGAAACAGGATTAGAAGGCCGACTCGCCTCCTGCTTGCTGTCCCTCATAAACGAATGTGCCTCCCTGTCAGTAGTTGATGACGGAGCCATTTGACAGCAAGCTTGCTGCGTGTTATCATGCTCAGGCATATGCAGTGGCTCAGTCCTCCTAGACAGCTGTACTGCGGAAGATATTTTTCTATTCTCCTTAGTGATCACATGCGTGACTTCTTCCAGCTTAGATGTGGAAACCGATCTTTGAATTGAAACAGAAGGGGCTTGCTCATTCGCCGCCTTTTTCGCAAACTCACTACCAAGCTTATATGGTGTAGTAGGGACATCAAAAGAACCAAAACGTAATGTCTCCATGGGAACTTTTGATGCCGAAGATGCACCCCCAATAAGTAGTTTCTCTTTCTTAGAAGAGGCATGAGGATTATTGTTATCTCTTGACTTCTCGGAATGTTGATAATTCGCATCCTCATGATCTTTATCCCTATCCTCCCCATCTGCCATGAGGATATCATCATCATTTGGCTCATTTTGTGGCATCTTCTCGACCTCCACCTCAAGATCATAATGCACACCATCATAAGACCACGGAGCAAAATCAGGAATCTGGTCAACATCAAGCACCATCACAAGCAATCTGGCTATCCCCCTCTTGCGTGTAAAGGGCATATCTACTTTCTCAGTCTTCCCAATCAACGAACCAAGGCTCCATGTGATAAGGAAGTCATTAAGCAGAATTTCTGGAATACCTGTAAATCGGATCCAAACCTTCTGCAACCTAGTACCCTGCGGTGCTGGTTTAATGCATTCCTCAAATTCAAGTAAACACTTGCTGCCACTAACCTTACTTACCCCGAAAGTGAGTAAACGTTGAAGATCCTCTCGTCTAGGAAACTCAACTTGGTAAGTATTTTGCTCCACACTTATTGGTTCCCAATTGTATGTCTCCGAAACAAGCCTTCTCATCTGTTGAGAGACTTGCTCGGCAGTCAACTCCCCATTCGTAACTCTGACGAGACCCGTTCTTGAGCTCTCTAGGCGAGGTGGAGTTAGAACTGAAGTGGAACCTGGTGTCTCAAAAAACATCAGTTTGCTATGGCAAACCCCATATATGTTCATGACAGGCTTTGGAGCTAAAAGTAATGGGCATGCCTCATCAATATGCCCAGGCTTTTGACAGATATCACACAAATCCGTGGTACAGTCCACTACGAAGTGTCCGGGTATCCCACACCTATAACATGTCAATTTTTCTTTTTTGCGAGCCGCCTTGTTGGCTCGCGCTACTTCCCTGTCCTCCGTCGTTATTTGCTGTGTTGGCGGGGTGTCATCTTCCCCCCCCCCCCCCCCCGTCCTCTTGTGTGACTTCCTTCCATATCGGCCCAGAATTATTCCGACCATAGTTGCATACTCCGCCCCCGCCTCTTTGCCGGAAATTCAATCCACGGGTTCCTTCGACAAAGTTGCCTTGGGGTGGCTGGAAGGGACGACGCCATTGATTGGCTCCTCCCCCAGGACCTCCTCCGGCCATCCAATTGGACCGACCACCACCTGATCCACCAGCAAAATCATTCCAATGGTTTGCATAGCCTCTGTGTCCATGAAAACCACCTCCACCACCCCGATTATAAGCTCCAGGGGCACCAAAGAGGTTTATTTATGGTAAATGGATTTTCAATATAGTTGTTAATCTTATTCTCTGCCAACCCAAGAGATCTATGTTGGAGGAACTCGCAACCACCAGAGAAACAGAGGTCAGAAGTTTGATCTTCTAATGGAAAAGAGATGGAGCAATCCCAAACAAAAGACCGGTGGTATAGCTAGAGTGGACATGGTGATTCATCGTCCATCCTGAAATTTCCCTATAGCCCATATATTACAGCAAAAATATTGTTTTTATTATAAATGATTAAAATTCAAATGTAAAGCTCTACTGTTGGACCTCCACCCGAGCTTCTTGGGCTGACTATGCTACTGCCAATGTCATCCACACGGCAAGGACCTATTCATACGTTTTGAAAACCACGAACAAAAGAAGCGCTAAACTTGTAAGTACCCATTTTTTTAATTATTATTCCCTTCATCTGTTCGTCGGAAATTGCAGCCTCTCAGGTTTCGCTAGTCGGTATTCTATATACAGGGGTGATACCATTCCTTAAATGCTCACATGATACAAATTTTGAAAAACCATATTTAACGGTTTCAGGAAAAAATCTGATTTTGTTTCTATGTTCACAAGTTATGTGTCAACGATCCTAAAAATCACATCCAAATTTGGAATACACATCCAGAAACAAAAAAAGACAAATCTAAGATGAATAGTGCCACAAATAGAAAACAAAACTGACACTATTCACATCAGGATTGCCTTTTCTTTCTCAATGTACATTTCGAATTTGGACCTGAAAGTTTTAGGGGTTGTAGCCACGTTCCCTGTGAACATTCATACTTTTTCCAGAATTTTTGGAAATGCTTAAAATTATTTTTTCTTGAAATGGGAGCACGTGGGAGTTGGTATCACTGGACATTCTCCCTGGTATCATCGGATATTCTCCATCTACATACGTTCAGCACGAAAACAGAGCATTTACGTCCAACAAAAAATTTAGACAAGATGCAACCGATCCACCGATGCAGCCAGTGATTCATTCCGTGAACTTATGCACCAACAGCCCAATCCATGTGAGCAAATACAAACACTCTTCATATACATTGCAATATGGCTAGGCAGTTCTTACAAAATCGCATCTTAAAAATGCACAGTCTGAAATCTCATTCATAACATCGATGCATTCAGCATAAACTTACCAAGCTACTGTAAATGATGCGGAAATGAATGCATTACCTAATCGACAAAAGACTCAACCATAACACGGTCAGCAAACACATATGCTCAAGTCGTCGTAGGCAGAGGTTACAGAACTGAAATCCCTCCGATTTAGCCTTCTACCATATCTTCAGGGGTTCACTCTGTTCAGCTTCACCAATACTGAAGGGCAGCGGCAGTCCACCGTGTATCACAGTTTTTTTTTTTTTTTTGAACGGACAAGGGGGGAGGGATCCGCACCTGAATATTTCACAGAATTTCTGGTAGCAAAAGAAATTTCCAGACAATAACAGACAGATAGTACTGTCTTTCTTCGGATTCCAAATAGATGGAATCCTCTGAGGAAGCATAGATTACTGTATGTCTTCAACCATAGAACTATTTTCTAAAAGACGACTTATCTTTTATCTCTTGGAAAGCTGCAGCCAGTAAGCAATCAAAATTGACAGTCTCTTCTAAATATTTCCGTTCGATGTGTATGACCAGTACTCGTTCACCAGTTTGTGGAAGAGAGATCCTTCAGTTTCCATGAGCTTTGTAGGTTTGTCATACTCGACTACTTTCCCTGGAAGTGTTCATATATATAGCAGATTGGTACGGGAAAGATCGACAATTCATTTGGTTTGAACTTCAAAGTATAATTCAAATATTCCATATTGATTGGTTCATAAGAGAAACATACCGTCGCTCATTGCAAGTACCATATCACAGTCCATAACTGTTGGTATACGGTGGGCAACTGTAATAACAGTGCAATACTTGAATTCTGACCGGATCGTTTTCTGAAGGACAGCATCTGTTGCATTGTCTATAGAGGCTGTGGCTTCATCAAGAACTAAGATGCGGCATCTTCTCAAAAGTGCACGTCCCAGACAGAAGAGTTGCCTTTGGCCCATACTCCAGTTGGACCCGTCTTCCACAACTATTAAGACAAGATCTTGATCAGTACTATGAATGAGATAGTTCTAAATATCATGCTAGCAAAAAGATGAGAGACATTAAAATTCTGATTCATGGTTGGAGATAAATCCGTTGGTGGATTCGAAGTATTTGGGCTTGCACCCTACTCTGTTGGTGGAGAATACACACCTAGGACTAATAACAGTTAGTGCCACATGTATTTTAATACCTATTTAAATTTCTGAAATGATTAGAGCAGAGTTTCTGTTTGCGCGAGTTATTAATTTCAAAAATTGAACTGCAGAAAAGAATTTATAGATGGAAGTGAAGTCTCCTACCGTGTGAATCCAATCCCTGTTCCTTTTCCTGGACAGCTTCAAGAAGTTGGCATTTGTCGAGAACCTGCAGCATGATGATAAATGAAATAACCACCTTAGTACATTAATTTGAGAAAGGGGGCCCTAAGCTAGCTCAGTTGGTGGGAGGTGCGGCTGTATACTCCTACCAGGCGTTCAACCAATTTGTTTTGAGTTCTCAACTCGAATTTGATTGCTTATTATAACCAAAAGTCTAAACTGATGGAGAAGGTTGGGCAGTCCAAATATACTTCAACACCTACTTCTTTGATCAACAAAAAATTATCTAGTTCCTCCAATTCACTTTATTATGAGAAAGGCAACTTGTCTTTTGAGATTCCTCTAATTCACTTTATTCGCCCCCTTTTGATAATGTGCTGAATTTTCTGAAATCTTTGGTATATACCAAACTAACTGAGCTGAACTTCCACAGTACTACGAGGACCGCCTCATGATTAAACAATAAACATACATCATGTTCTTTCAATGTGGTACCTTTTCATCATTATCTTATCTGATCATTGGGCAAGATGAGAAAAAGCAACATAGATGTGTACACCTTACCTCCCATATTTGTTGATCTGAGAATTGCCCAAGAGGATCTAGATTGTATCTTACTGTACCCTGAAAAAGTGTTGGATCTTGCGGAATGATACCCAAACGCGAGCGCAGGTCATGTAAGCCTATAGTACTGATGTCCACGGAGTCTATAATTATTTTCCCTTCGGATGGTTCAACAAGACGAAACAATGCACCAATTAACGTTGTTTTGCCACTTCCCGTTCGACCAACTATACCAATCTTATTTCCACCTTCAAACCTGCAAGTGATTCCATGTAGTACAAGGGGAGCATCTTTTCTATACCTGATCTGTCAGATGAAAATCAATTGCATAAATTTGTTAGAAGTGTTAATAGAATTTTACCGTGTAAGGTAGATGTAAATAGATCTGATTACCTTCAAATCTTTAAGCTCCACATTACCATCTTGGGGCCAATCTGGTGATGGTCGATTTTCCTCAACAACTTCTGCTGCTTCACTTTGTATGTCCATGTACTGGTTCACCCGTTCCACCGAGATTATTTGATTCGCCAGGTTGCATTGGTTTTGAATAGAGAATACAAATGACATATTTAGGGAAAGACCATAGGACAATGCCATTCCCACAAAACCTATGCAAATACAAAAAGCAAGGAATTAATTCTACTGTCTGTAATGTTGATATTCATAAACTGTATAATATCAGATAACTCATTTAGTTGCTCCGGAACATAAGCATTAGGACTAAAACTATATGTTCATAGAAGATACAAACCTGTCCATAAAATCACCAGAAAAAGCGGTAGCTTGAGAATGTTATATGGTGTTTTATAACATTACTACCTTAATTCGTTAATACAGGACATCCTAGAAAGGATTAAGTCAACATTTATAACTTTGTACTATTATAAAAAAATCTGGAGTAGCAAGGTCAAAATACTAACATCAGATTTTTCATCGATATTATTTTGGCAATATAATGCTCTTCTATTTTTCTACAAATATATACATACAAATATTATCGGTGAAATAAGTTTGTTGGAGATCCATGTCCTCTCTAAAATGTCATCTATTTACGACTGGATGGAGTATCTAGGATGTTCTCAAAACAAACAGAAGGCGATAAAAAGGTATCCACGTTTACATGGCAATGCATCCAACATTTACTGCAAATCAGATGCAACCACCGATGACCATAGAACGGGCTGACTACTCAACTTTGTCCAAATATTTGAAGCAACGTGACATTCATATAATTGCTTACCAGGGCTAAAAGTTCCTTGAGGAAGAAGGGCCATGACAAAGGCAGAAAAAGAAAGAACTGCGGCGCTCATTATCTCCAGACGTTGAATCAACCATTCAGTTGATGCAAAATTATAGAAATATGGACTGGCATTCTTGTCAACAAGGTCCAAATTTTTAGTGAAGAAACGATCTTCCTCCTCAAAGGCCCTTATGGTTATAGCCCCTGCAATCGATTCACCTAAGTGATTCGCAAGAGCAGACTTGGTGGTACCATTGATCCGCATCAGTTCCTTTGCCGAGGCTAGATAGTACCTCTGCATGACCAAACATAATAGTTTTCAGTTAATGAGAACTTTGAATGCAAACTGCAGGCTCATTCACTCTCAGACAAAAACAGCAGCAGAGAACATCAATTGGTAAATGAAATCAAATAATCATAGACAGGATGCTTAACAATAAAGAAACATAGTCATACCAATTACCTGCAGTCTAATTGCCAAAACTATCATTGGCACGGATACAAACAGAACTTGCCATGTAACAGCAGCCAGTACCCCTAGATTGCTATATGCATTTAAACTGGCACCAAGGCTAAATACGAAGGCAAATGGAACATCAAGGTCAACGATACTCAAATCTGAAGAGACCTGCATTATTAGAAGAAAAAGGGAGTGAGTTAATCCATCATGGGAAAATTCTCTGGGTGTAAAACGTAACTGAAACTTGTCGTATCTGCCAGTAGTTTAAGAATTTTTACCCGGCTAAGAACCCTTCCTAGAGGTGTAGAATCAAAAAAGGACATTGGTGCACGGAATAATGAATTGAGTAGCTGGGAAAATAAGGATCGTGATGTCTGGATCCCAAGAACAACGACTGCCAAAGATCTTGATAGCAAGAAGAACATTGTGCAAACTCCGATAATAATGTACACAGAAATTAACTTCAGTGTACTAACATGAGGATTTTGGACATTAGCAGCCATCCATGAATTCTGTGATATTTGCCCAGCTATGAAAATTATGTGAGAAATAATACAGAAAGAGAAATACAGGAGGCCTTTGTTCTGGCACAAGTAAAGCATATAAGGCTTAACACCTGCGTCCCCTGTTTCTCTTTCCTCTTTCTTGATCAGTTGATCTACCGGTGATGGCTTCACAGATTCTGTATGAATACCATCTGTCTCCTTTATTGATACTTCCTTAGATCTTCGAGTGGGTATATCGTTATTAACATCCGAAACACCAATAGTATCTTTATGGGCATTTACAAGGTCTTTAAATTCTTCACAATCTGCCAATAAATCTTGATAAGGTGCAGACCGAATAATCTCTCCATCTGACATTAACTGCCAAAAATCATCATTAGTTTTAGATGACATCAACATATAAAAAAACCTAATTACAGATAAATCTAATCAGACACAAATATCATCATATGGTGACTTTTCCAAAGTGAAGAGAGGTACCAAAATGGAGTCAAATACGGGTAGAAAATCCACTTGGTGGGTCACCAAGAGAACAGTCTTGTCCGATAGAGCACTCATGACATATTCCTGTTACGAAGAGCTCTGTAAAAAATCGTAATCAAATAGTAAATATGGTATGCCTCTGTGATGTGATCCTTACATTGAAGAGACTTGTGGCTGTATGGGCATCAACAGCACTGAAAGGATCGTCAAGAAGATAGATGTCTGCATTTTGGTATAGTGCACGAGCAAGCTGGACGCGCTGCTTCTGACCACCACTAAGATTTACTCCTCTCTCTCCAATTTGAGTACAATCTCCATACGGCAACATTTCAAGGTCCTTGACCAACGAGCACCTCTCCAGTGTGCCGTGGTATCTTTCCCTGTCCATCGGCGATCCAAAGAGAATATTGTCTTGCACGGTTCCTGTTTGAATCCATGCATTCTGAGAAATATATGCTATTTTCCCAGAGACTTGGATCTGAAATGTTTATGCAAAGATCATGGATTTGATATTAATCTGTTATGAAAAACAATAGCATCATGTTTCTAAATAATGTTTTCTTTTAGAAAGTGAACAGCTTTGCTTCTCATTGTTTTGAAAAAGCAGGAACACTGTTATTTACATGCCCAAGTGGGCAGGAACAGAACCAAACCAAACATGATTGCTGTCGTCAACAGGCTATGTTTCTTTTAAGCATGTCTAAATGTCTACATTCTGAATATGGCAGCTATCTTCACTCTTATAAAGCTAGTTTTATTCAAATTCTCGGGGACCTCTCCGAGTATTAATTTCCATAGCAGAGCACAAGTATTAGCTAGTTTTATTAAAAGATAAAGTTAGTAAAAACATACCGTGCCTTCAGTCTTGGGGACCTCTCCGAGTACAGCAGCCAGAAGCGTGGACTTTCCTGATCCTACCTCTCCACAAATGGCAACCTTTTCTCCAATTTTGACTGCCAGGTTTATGTTCTTCAGAGTTGGTTTTGATGGATTCTCATCCCACGAGAAACTGCACGAATTCATCACTAAAGGGTAATCAATGCCAACATAGTATTTCTTTCTAGCTTGCCCGTTTAGCTCAGGAGCATCAAGGAACTTCGATATCCGAGTGAACGCGACCTTAGCTTGTATCACTACGCCAATAACATCTGGTATTTGCCTGATTGGGTCTTGCACGAGACGCAGAGTTGCCACGAAGGTGAAGACATTGCTAGCATCAAGAGGAATTTTCAGAAGATAGCATGTTAGAAAGGTCGCAGCCGAAACCAGAACAGGTGATGACCAGAACAGGAAACTGTTGTATGCCCTCCTAAGCTGGAATGCTGTCAACCACTTGTACTCAACCTCTCTCAACCCCTCAATGACCTTCTTGAAGTGGGCTTCCCATGCATAAAGTTTCAAGACCTTCATATGAACTAATGACTCAGTCATGGCCTTCAATCTCACATCTTGTGCTTCCATGAGCTTACTCTGGTATTTGTGTTGCAATTTGGCCAATGGCGCGTTGCAAAGTACTGTGATAACAATCACAACTAACGATGAAAGCATTGCAGCACCAACCGCATTGTATAGAATTGCCAGAGCAATGCAAAGTTGAACACTTGTTGTCCATGTTTGATGGAACCAGTATGGGAATTCCCCGATCCGATAGGCATCGACGGTCACATAGTTCATGATCTCTCCAGAAGAGTGCTTCATTTTTGCTGCATTTGATAGCTTCTGCTGTTTCTTATAAATGGCTGCTGACAGAAAAGACCTCACCTGCAATCCTAATCTCCGAGTGCGAAAATACCACTGTCTCTGTGACAACGATTCACCGAATTTGCAGACGAACATTACCGCAGCGAGCACAAAGCCTTCGTATTTAAAGGACCCTTTCCCGAGTGATACATTGATGAATGCCTTGAGAAGCATTGGGCCAGTAGACAAGGTGAGAACTTTCAGCAAAGCACAGAAACCCGAGACCAAGATGGCACGCTTGTGACAAGAAACAATAGTCCAGAAGAATGATGGTGTGGCGTGTGACGGCGACTGCTTCTTGAGGTTCATCTTCTCCATGAACATCAAGTACTGGTTGTGTGCTCGATCTGTGGCGCCTAAAAGCGGCATGTCTTTGTCCTCAAGGGGCTTGTCATAGCCCATCTTCATCAGAGGATTCAACCACCAAAATGACATCCTGCTGAAGAAACCAGCTTCAGCAAATGGGGTTACCTGACTGTCAGAATCAGCTACCTCACTGTCTGCCTCCGTGTTCAGGTGCTTGTATGGACCATTTCCAGTTCCTCCATGACCCTCTTCATCATGGCTGTGCCGAATGCCATAAATAAGCATGAGAGCTGCACCTGGTAGGGACAAAATATCTAAACAGGCCTTAACAGTCAGCGCCTTCTCTGCAACAATATCAACGACCGAAGAAGAACAGATGAATGCTGCGAAGACGACCAGCGATACCGGCCAAAATCGAACAAATGCCGCTCCGAGAAACCGAGGCCTGATGCTGAAAGCGAAGCTGGTGAGGATCAAATTCAGTCCCTGACACACTGTCACAAGCCACCAATGTGGAAGGTTGGCAGAAGGATTCTGGTTGAAGCCACTCCCCAGCATCCACAGTCCTAGCCCAAGATAAACCAAACCCAGGGTGCCACTGAATACCACAGCAGTCAAGTGTAGCGGTGAGCTAAGTGTGAGGAGCTGCCGCGCAGATGCTCTGCTCTTTGGAAGTTTGACGAGCAGCTGGAGTGCGAGCACGAACACAAGCAGCGCGACGATGCCAGTCGCCACCAGATGATTCAGGCAGGTGGAGGCGTCAAATAATTCCTTGAATGCACATGAGGCCCCACCTTGGTCGGAGCGAATCGGGCTCCCACACAAGTTCATCACCCAAGAAGAACCTGAAGCATAAGTTACAGAGTAGTGTAGTGAGATGAGATTTCAGTTTTGGCAACTGACCAATCCGAAAACTTATTTAGCCATGCACTCCCTCCTTTTCTAATTATGCTAAAACGAGTGAATACACACACTAAAACGCGTCTAGATGCATAAGAATCTGAAAAAATATAGAGAAAAGCGAAGACACCTTATATTTAGGAACTGAGGGAGTAGTACAGTACTAGAGTGGGGTGAGATTATTCTTAGTTTTCAGTTTTGGCAACAGCCCAACATAGTTGTTGATTGTAAAAAGGTAGTACTCTAGTAGCAATGTACAGTCTGAAGCTTTTCTGTTTCTTTTGTTGACACGATGAAGAATGATTTTAACCTGAGGAAGCTGGGGAGGCGAGATTACCTGCGAGGGAACCCATCTGCGCGATCTCCACTGCTGTGTTTGCACTTGTCTCTCTTGAGCCCTGCGGCCACCAACTCCAACTGATGAAGATGAAGATGAAGAAGAAGAAGAACAAGAGACTAAGTGAGGACAAAGAGCAGATACTGTTTTTAATGGAGATACGGACAAGGAGCAAATCTCGTGAAGAAAAAAAACACTTGTATTGTACTGGAGCGAGATCACAGGGTTCCGAACCCACGAAAAACAGTCCAGGGAGTTTCACGGCAGAAAGATCACGGCGGCGGCCTAGGATGGTCACCCCTCGCAATCAAGAGGGGGGAAACAAATCCATGGCGGGAGGAAGAAGAAGAGGAAGAAGAAGAAGATGATGATGCAAGTGTTGCCCGGAACAGAGCGCGCAGATCGCGCGCCTCTGCTGCACCCGCGACGAATCCGCGGGAAAGCAGGGCAGATATCCCGGGCGGGCAATGCCGAGAAGGCGACTGTCGTCCAAAGGAACGAGCCCAGAACAGAGCAGGAACGAGCCCAGAACAGAGCAGGAGTATATACAAAGAAAGGAAACCCACCTTCTCCCTGGATCGAGCACGACTCCCGAGAACAAGAAGTGCCTTCTAGTGCAAGCGATGATGCCAGTATTGACCTGACCTCTGTGACCGCCGCCGCTGGTTATCGAGAGTTAGGGACCGCCGCCGGCGCGAGCTTTAGCGGTGGTGTGTTGACGAACGGGAAACGACCAGCGGTCCGTCCGTCCGTCCGTCACAATAGCTGCTGCAGAGCTCGGCGCCGCGCTCCGTATTTACGGGCGGGGGCGGCACGTGACCGGGCCGGTGAGGTGAGGTGAGGTGAGCCGACGACGTGCCCCGCGCCGCTTCTCCTCCTGCCTCTCAAATAAACAAATAAATAATAAATGCGGCCGCGCGGTCACGGCGTGTCGCACGGCCTGGAAAAGAAAACCATCATCAGCGGGTTCACGTAGTGTGCACAGCGACGCATAACAGCGAATAAATTTTATTTTTCGCCCTCAAGTTGAAATTGACCTTTTAGTCGTGCAAATTCGTATATTAGCGTAAAAAAAATCAAGCTTGCTCTTAAGAAAATATAAGCTTTTACTTTTCTAATTATTAAAAAAAATCATAGCGGGTATATGTACGCCCATGAACCGAATGGTATGGTATCTCCCCGTTTGCGACGGCCTTCTTCAAGGTGTTGTTATGAAAGAAACGACTCGGGCATATATGTGCAACCATTTCTCATATGTCGTGTCATTGTTAATTATTTTTCTGATATAATCCTCAATTCTTTTTTGAATAAAAGGGATTTCCCATGCTCCACTTTATTGAAGCAACGAAGTCATCAGGTTTTACATCCGAAACAAAACACGACATCCTCACTTTTTGTTGAGGACATAATTAACTTTTCATATCTTGTCCGATTATTGATGCCTTTGATCTTACTGTCTTACATTAATTATAAATAATACTCCCTCCATCACAATATATTAGGCCTGTCTCTAAGATCAGGATTTTTCAGAAATAAGGCGCATGACATTAAATAGCCTATTAATTAGAACGTTTTCTGTTTAGTTAGACCCTGATTTCACTCCATCCCATGCAAGTGTGGCGTTCACACGCATGGCTGCATGCAAGTGTGAATAGGAATCTGCATGCCTCCTCTCCCTCTCTCATTATCTCTTAATCATGCAGCCAATTTAATGAACGGTCTTTCCTATGCGTCAATTTTGCGTTTCATTAAGCGCATCTACAACTAACTGGCTCGGTCTTTCCTTCCAATTAGAAAACACCTAGGCCCCAGAGCTCTCTGAGTTGCGCCTAATAAACTGTAATGGAGGGAGTACTACGTATGCACCCGCAAAAGAAAATACTACGTATGATCGTGCGTATCCATGAATGAAGAGACCATGAGGTTTAACCTTTCCTCCTTTTTTTTGGGAGGGGGGGGATTCAAAATAAAAAATAATGTGTATCACGTCTGTGACCAAGGACGTCGCAAATGGTGATGTGGACGAACCAAAGTTGTCGTTGCTCGTGGTTACTAAAAACCAACAGTGTTGCGAATCGAATGTAGCACACATGGTTAGCTTCCTTCCTTGTGATTAAACGGGTACATTAGGGTTTAATTACTAGACCGGGCACTTGTGCTTGCATAAATTCAGTGTTTTCGGTAATATGGATTCACTGGAATAAGGCCGTGTTTGGTTTCATTAGTGAACAGTAGCTGCATTGCATACACATCTCAAACCAGCCTGGTTGAGCAAAAAACAACTTCAAATGCACCATCTGCAAGTTGTTTGGTTGTGTGCATCTAGGGTCCCTACATTAGGTAATACGCAAGTGCATTTTGTTTGGTTGCCTGCATTGGCCCAAGCGGTACATGAACATGGTGTTTGGTTGCATACGACGTACATGATGTGCTTACCTTGTACCCTACTTGGTGAGCTTACCCATACCTAGCACACCAACGCCACAACACAGCAATGGCCATGAACTGGGCGGAGATGATGAAGTTCTTCAACTTCAGCCCCAACTGACGACCCGCCGTAGCACCTTCCACTTTGACACCTCCAACCTTGCCACTGTCAACACTGCTTCCTCCGTGCTTTCGCACCCAGTTGGAATAAGCTTGTTCTGTTGCGTGCCTAGTCTTGAACCCTCTATGGTTGTTGTTGCTATACGATGCCACTTGTGCACTGGTTTCTTCCCATGAACTGTAAACCCCTGGAGCCTTACTGATGAACACGGCATGCCACTTGCCCTAGCAATGCATAAGAGCAAGAGTTGAAGCAGCAAATCAATGGATCACACAAGTAGAAGAGAAGAAGTAAAGCATGCACGATCATAAGGCATAGTAAGTTCTACCTAGCACTACCATGATGTTATCCTACCACCATATCCAAAAGAGTGTGTCGTCCTACCACCGCAAGTTCACCATCATCGTGAGGGGTTAGTATATACCACCTCATCAAAATATACAGGCCATCAAATAGTTTTCCAACCCTAGCTACACAAAATGTATGTCGTCATCGTCGTCGTCGTCGCCACCGCCATCACCATCGCCGTCGAGGATCATGCACGCTCATAGGTAGCACTACTCTAGTAGTAGTGCTTGCTCAGTCAGCTCCTGATCCACAACACCCTGTGAGCATCTCCCATGGCAACGAACCCAACACCCTGGGCCTTGTTGTCAAGCAGGTGGCTGAGAGCTGCCACGAGAGTCTCGTCGCTGAAGCCACCCTGGGTCATGACAGCGCCATACATGTCAGGGTGGACGTCGAGGGGCTTGCACTCCCTGATGGTTGTTGCCACCTCCTTCACTGCCTTAGTAATGCTGCAAAAAAGACATTGATCTCCTCCTCCATCATGCCTCCTCTCTTCCTCTTCCTATCATGGATGGGGTCAAAGGGCTTGTCGAAGGGCTTGTCAAGGCCATCAATGACCTCGACGTCCGGGGTCGTAGGGAAGTCTGGCATGGGAGAACCAAGAGGCTCCCTCGAGCCCATGGCATGCTTCCCGGTTGCCAGCCCGAAGGAGAAGATGTGCTGCATCTGGCTGTAGTTATGTATTGGTGTGTTGAGGAACTCAGCGTCCCTTGGGTGGTTCTAAGAATGAAACACAAGTGTTGTTAGTTGCAATTAGGAGTAGGCAATGGTGTACAATATGAAGAGGAAGAGGGTTGTGAGCTAACCACGACATGGCCGACGTAGTGCTCTGCCTTCAGAACTTTGGAGCAAGTGTTTTCATCCCATGTGGTGCCGCTAAGGTCTCTCAGCTTGGACACTTGGATCCATCCACCTCTCCACTTCCTCATGTGGTTGTACACTTGGGTGGCGGACACGTCCTGCCCACAGAACTCGATCGCCTGCTTCGCAACGGTGTTCAAGTGCACCTCCTTGAAGCCCTTGTCAGTCCTAACTCCACTAAAGATGAGCTCACACATCTTGTTCAGCACGAATGTGGACATGAATGGCTGTCACTTCATGTTGTTCGACCTACCATCCTTCTTTGCCTTTGTTGTTGCAGCGACAGCAGTAGGAGTTTGCTGAACGAGCACTACTGGCACATAGACATAATCAGACGCGAACACCTCTGAATCAGGTGCCATCTCGGACATAGGTTACGAGTCCTGGACAAATGACGGAGGAAACTGGTTGTCCGACGGAAGAAGGGCCTGACTAAGATCTTGCGTCTGCATGGTCATGTCCTACAATCGTAGCACGCATTGCAAGTAATCATAGCACACAACATACCGGACAATCCATGAAAGCAGGAGCATACATGTACATGGTTCATCACTATCATTACCAAGCATATGCTTCATCACTATCATACTAAGCACATGGTTCATTGCTCTCATACTAAGCATACCGCACAATCTATGAGCAGGAACATACGTCTACAACAAACAACATGCTACAAATGAACCGCCAATAGCTACAAATCACAGATCTAAGCACGAATCAACACAAGCACAAGGTTCAACTTCAAACTCTACTACTAATCTAGCCTACCACATGCTTGAACATCTAACCGTACCACAAATTGCAACCGCAGCATAAGAATCAATGATATGAGCTCACAGATCAGAGCACTAATCAACCATGCATCGACGTCAAACCCTAGCTGCAGCTTAGATCTAGCTAGAAGGAACAGAGAGAAAGGGGGGTTGAACTCACAGAGGCCATGGATGCAGCTCGAGGACGAGTGGGGAACGATCGTAGAAGAACACCGCCGACCGATGAAGGACTGTCGATGTCGTGGATCGTCGGCCGATGAAGATGCGCCGCTTACCTGCTCGTCGGTGCCGATGCGCGTCGGCGGGAAAGCTCGAAAGGGGGAGAATGGTGGCAGGAGTTGGGGCGGTGAGTAGGGGCGGACTCGGTGGGAGGTGAGCCGAAATCCTCCCGCCTATTTTTCGACGACGCGGATGAGCTCGCGCCATCTCCCTGATCGCACGAGGAGAGAAGCGCGTCGCCCTCCCCTGCGTTGCCCGAGCCAGGCTCGCGAGTTACTGTCAATTCAGGCATTTCCCTGGGTCTGACCTGGAGGTGCTTTAAAGTTCATGCCATGCGGGTCGTATAGTAAACACATGCAACCAAACGGGGCACTACCTTCTTGCACGGTTTTGGTTGGACCTAATGTAAGAAATCAAACGTGTCCTAAACGTTTCCGTAGACAATAAAAGCGCTTCTGATCACTACATCAATTTTAATATATTATAGTACATGCTCGGTATGGCTAAGATGATTACGAAAATAATGTGCGCATGTGTACCAATGAATGTGAGCAGCAGTGAGACCAGACGTGTGTGGTGCTAGTCGCGAGGAGGCACCGACCAACAATGATTCGCTCGTTGCTGTAAATAAAATACAGCGCAAACATGGCCCGGATTAGGCTGTAGCAGTTGGGAAAACAGTCGGCATCATCTCATCGGTCCCTGGAGCAGACGAGTAGTAAAACTTCTCCACGTTGTCATGTTTCTGCCATACATGCGTTTCATGCGTCCTGTCATTCTGAAGCATGGACCGTCACGACTGACGACGCCATAAAATTCCATGGACGGCATCGCTCGGCGAGTAGTTGGCGTACAACGAAGACGAAAGTGTGCAAGGCTTGATTGTGACAACCCGACGCCCCAGACGCTCCTATCATAAGGCCATCTCCAACTTTAACTTGCATTTTTTATGACATAGAATCAGAGCAACTTCAATCGACCGATTCATTTCGTTTGTTCATGTTTTTTTTGTCGCCGTGAATAAAAGAGGGGCCCAATGTGAAGATCCAAACCCAAATTATGTCCGCTCCATGTCCGTGTGGACCCATTTCATGCGCAGATTTGGCCTGAATTTGGGTTCTTGCGGACATGAAACGGACTCACACCACCTTCCGATATGTGTCTGTCGCGGGTTCACTAGGCGGCCGCTCAACCACCGCCCACGTCATATGAAATGACGGCACCTACCTCGGGGCCTGCCTGACAGTGGGTCGGAGGTCCGTGTTGTCGTCTTTTTTAATGGAAGCGTGCGACGGGGTTGGCCTCATTCACTTCAGAAACCCTAGCTAGTCAGCCACATGGGCTTCTTCGACGGGAAGAGGAAGAAGAAGAGGAGGAGGAGGATGCCTAGTGGGATGGACTGGAGCACGCCCTCGCCTTGTCGGCTGCGGGGGACTCTGTCCACGCCCCGTTCTTTGTCCCACCGCCTCAACCGTCGCTACCGCCCACCATCGAGCCCAAGGTGGAGCCGGAGCCAACACTATCGTGGAAGCACTCCCCGCCTCCACCACTTGGTTGGAGGAGGAGTACAAGTGGCCCAGCGTCGTTCACCAGTGGGTGAGCGTGTCGCCCGTCCACTACAATGCCACGTCGGAGGAGGAGGAGGCCCACCTCGAGCAATGTAGGCATCACTGTCTTGCCGAGGAGGAGGCAGATGGCTAACGGCAGATGTAGTGGGAGCACGAGGAGGAGCCGCTACACCTAGAGGAGAAGGAGGAGGAGCACGCCCAGCGTGCCATAATGCCGTCGTCGCAATAGACGCTGGAGGAGGCTTCCCTCGCAGCTTACCAGGTGGCATTCAGGTGGGCTGGGCCGCCTCGCGCCTTCATCGACCTCACCAGCGGCGATGAAGACGGGAAGGGCAAGGGCAAGATGGACGACTAGTGAAGCATGCGGGCGCGGACTTGTTGGTTTTAATTTATGTTTAATTATGTTTAAGTGGACTTTGACCGGCGGTTGATCTCACACTTATGTTTAATTATGTTTATATGTGGCCACATGTTTTTTTTAAGCCTGCAAATTTGGTTCTAGCTCCCGTTGGACGCACGAGCCGACCCAAATGAAAAAGCGAACGCGTTCGTCCACGTGGCCAACCCAAATGGACAAAAATCACACAATCCACGCGTTCGTTTGGGTCGTCTGGTTGGAGTTGCTCTCAGTCCATAGACATGGATGCAGAAGGACGACATCCAACTGTAACCACATACATTTTGATCACAACTCGAATCAACCAGATGAAATTTGTGTAAACACAATGGATTGCATTCAAGTTTGAAAAAAAAACATAAAAATATCGATATTTTGGCCGTTTAACTAAAAATTAGAATCAAGAAACCTAAACCCTATACTGGACCACCACCTCGTATGCGTGGCCGCCCTGCCTGCCGCACCGCCGTCTGTGTCTGTGTCATTGTCGTGATCCCTCCAGGGGCCAAAAGGTATTGGAGGGACGCGGCAGATTTGTACGACAGTTGCCTCCCGCTCTCGGAGGAGCACCTCCCCCTCGTGCTATGTTGTGTTGAGCGCCGTTGTGGCCACTAATGACGTGGCCTTGAGAGCCCTCACGGCGACCTTGCCCCAACAGGCGTTGGCGGAGCCATCGCTAAGCGACCACTCCTCACTGATCTTGGTCAGATCGCCGTCAATGCAGCGACGGCGCTTGGCAGGCATCTTCGTAGTGGTCACGGAGCGGTCGAGTGCCCAAGCTGCGACGAGGTCCGATTCATTGCGGACCATTCCGACATCACGACCGTCTTGGCGAAAGCGGAGCGGCGACCAACATTGCACCGCACCGCCGAAGCCTGCGCCTCCTAGGTACTGGAGGATGTGGCCACGTGCCTTGGTCATCATGGGAGGCACCTCTTGGGGGTGGTGGCTTCGAGGTGGCGACAATGGTGAGTCGATCCGCGCATAACGGCTATGTGATGGCGACGACGACTCAAGCTTCACATGGCGGATGCGCTGGGGTACGCGGGCTCCTGCTTCATGCGGCCGCTGATGTGAAGGTCGCGGTTGCACGCGAGGGCGCGAGCTCCTGTTTCATGTGTCTGCCGATGTGGAGGTTGTGGTTGCTCAGTGGAGACGTCGGCTCATCCTTGATCTACCGGAGCGGGGATGCCTGCTCATTCTTGAGATGGACCCGCGATGGAGACGGCGTCTCATACTTCATGTGCGCCAGTGGTGGTGGCGCCAGTCCCATCTGACGAAGAGAAAGCCCCGTCATGATCTCCATCTGACGAACGAATTCTTCATCTGTCAGAGCCGACTCCGACGACACACGTGGCCACTGTTGTGGCTGCTCCTCCTCGTGCTGGAGGGGATGACTATCTCCTTGCTGCCGGAGGAGCCCCCCGTCGTGGATGTCGATGGCCCTGGTTACCGAGGGCGACGACGCTGATCCGCCAGACAATGAGCTCCCATCGGGGCAGCCGGTCGGCGCGGAAAACCAAGACTTCGACATCGTCGATGGCTTGTCATGAAGAGGATGTAGAGAAGGAAATACGCGGGGAGGGAGAGCGGGATGGTCCGGTGCTCTAGACGGCACCGAATCATGGCTTAAATAGTCGCGGCGAGGCCATACGCTGGGGTGATCAGCCCACTTCAATGTGGCGCAGCTGCCAGAGTTGCTTCCTCGGGATGCGACATCCACATTGAAGTAGCGAGGCCCGAGAGGTCACGTCCATCTGTGCCGCCTTCCTGTACGGTCAAATCGTGGCTTCAATACGGTTGCTGCATGCTCTGGGCTGGCATGAATGCGGTGCGTCAAGCGGCGCGACGCATGGGATGGAAAGTGCGAGAAGGGTAGGTAGGTTTTTTTGGTGGGGCATCTCCAAGGCGCACCCGTACATTGGAAGTTGGAAGTAGGAAGCAGGGTAGGTGACCTATGCGGAGGAGTTGAGGAATATCAACAATGAGCTCGTCGTTGCTCATTGCAGAATATGTTGATCATAAGAGGTCAAGTGCAGATCAGATCCATGTAGATGGACATAGTGTTTGTATTTTTGAAATAATACTAGATCATTCTTGCAAGCAGACAAATAAGGATGTTTCATCTGAAATAACATGTGAATTCATAACCTGGATATCTGGGTACCACCGAGAAAGCTTCACTGGTCATGAAAGTTCCAATTTCCCCTACTATCCTCCCTCTAATATCAACAAAAGCAGGCAACGATCGTGAATACCTCTCCCTCTAGCGTGGAGTGGGTCTGAAGCTCATCATATAATTTTACTTGATCTGTATGCAATATGCACATATCCCGCAATAACTTCATCACGCATCCATCGGTAATTTGTGTTTGAATGATGTGACTTTCACCCACAAACAAGAGACCATCTATTAAAAAAAGGGTCCAAACTATTGGAAAGGAAAAGAGTGCGGCGAACACAAACGAGGCACCAACCTGTAGCGACATGCACAGCCAGCCCTCACAGGAGCTCGAACCCGAGTGACCCGCATAGGTCCCATTTGAATTCAATATCTTTCTTCATAAAGGAACCAACACAAGAAGTGTCGAGCATGGATTGATCATTACGAGAGAGCCGAGCATAAAAATTCTGAATAATAATTTCTTTCGGGAGCTCATAATTGGGGCATGAATATAACATTGACTTAAGCCTCCCCCAAGCTTGAGCGATTCTTTCTCCTTCACAAGGCCAAAAATTATAAATATAATTCCGATCACGATGAACCAGATGGATAGGATAAAACTTCTGATGAAATTTCAATTTCAATCGGTTGTAGTTCCATGATCCAATATCATCACATAGCGTATACCATGTCAACGCATTTTCCTTTAAATATAAAGGAAAGACCTTCTTCTTTACATCATCCTCGGACGGACCTGCAAGCTTAAATAATCCATAAACTTCATCCACATAGATTAGGTGCAAATCAGGATGTAGTGTTCCATCTCCTGCATAAGGATTAGCTAGCATTTTTTCTATCATACCCGAAGGAATTTCATAATAAATATTTTTAGTAGGTGCAGCAGGTTGAGGAGCATCTCTTTGTGCTTCCGGTCGGGGTGAAGATACCCCAAACAAGCTCCTTAAGGGATTATTTTCCATAGTGACAAGTGACAGTAAATTTCAGCACAGTATATAAATTTTTCCTTACCAAGGGCGCTTCACTCCCCGGCAACGGCGCCAGAAAAGAGTCTTGATGACCCACAAGTGTAGGGAATATATCGTAGTCCTTTCGATAAGTAAGAGTGTCGAACCCAACGAGGAGTAGAAGGAAATGACAAGCGATTTTCAGTAAGGTATTCTCTGCAAGCACTGAAATTATCGATGACAAATAGTTTTGTGATAAGGTAATCTGTAAAGCGTAACAAGTAATAATTGTAACTAAGGTGCAACAAGGTGTCTCAATCCTTTTTGTAGCAAAGGACAATCTTGGACAAACTCTTATATAAAGAAAAGCGCTTCCGAGGACAGATGTGAATTTATTCAAGCTAGTTTTCATCATGCTCATATGATTCACGTTCGTTACTTTGATAATTTGATATGTGGGTGAACCGGTGCTTGGGTGTTGCCATTACTTGGAAAAACCTCCCACTTATGATTAACCTCTCTCGCAAGCATCCGCAACTATGAAAGAAGAATTAAGATAAATCTAACCATAGCATTAAACATATGGATCCGAATCAGCCACTTACGAAGCAACACATAAACTAGGGTTTAAGATTTTGTCATCTAGCAACCATCATCTACTTATTACTTATCAATGCCTTCCTCTAGGCCCAAATAATGGTGATGTGTCATGTAGTCGACGTTCACATGACACCATTAGAGGAGAGACAACATATATTTAATCAAAATATCGAACGAATACCAAACTCACATGATTACTTGTAACAAGACTTATCCCATGATGCAAATGTTGGAAATATGCCCTAGAGGCAATAATAATTAGTTATTATTATATTTGTTTGTTCATGATAATCATTTATTATCCATACTATAACTGTATTGATTGGAAACACAGTGCATGTGTGGATACATAGATAAAACATTGTCCCTGGTAAGCCTCTAGTTGACTAGCTCGTTGATCAAAGATGGTCAAGGTTTCCTGACCATAGGCAAGTGTTGTCACTTGATAACAGGATCACATCATTAGGAGAATCATGTGATGGACTAGACCCAAACTAATAGACGTAGCATGTTGATCGTGTCATTTTGTTGCTACTGTTTTCTGCGTGTCAAGTATTTGTTCCTATGACCATGAGATCATATAACTCACTGACACCAGAGGAATGCTTTGTGTGTATCAAATGTCGCAACGTAACTGGGTGACTATAGAGATGCTCTACAGGTATCTCCGAAGGTGTTCGTTGAGTTAGTATGGATCGAGACTGGGATTTGTCACTCCGTGTGACGGAGAGGTATCTCGGGGCCCACTCAGTAATACAACATCACACACAAGCCTTGCAAGCAATGTGACTTAGTGTAAGTTACGGGATCTTGTATTATGGAATGAGTAAAGAGACTTGCCGATAAACGAGATTGAAATAGGTATGCGTATACTGATGATCGAATCTCGGGCAAGTAACATACCGAAGGACAAAGGGAATGACATCGGGATTATATGAATCCTTGACACTGAGGTTTAAACGATAAGATCTTCGTAGAATATGTAGCATCCAATATGGGCATCCAGGTCCCGCTATTGGATATTGACCGAGGAGTCACTCGGGTCATGTCTACATAGTTCTCGAACCCGCAGGATCTGCACATTTAAGGTTCGACGTTGTTTTATGCGTATTTGAGTTATATGGTTGGTTACCGAATGTTGTTAGGAGTCTCGGATGAGATCACGGACGTCACGAGGGTTTCCGGAATGGTCCGGAAACGAAAATTGATATATAGGATGACCTCATTTGATTACCAGAAGGTTTTCGGAGTTACCGGGAATGTACCGGGAATGACGAATGGGTTCCGGGTGTTCACCGAGGGGGGGGGCAGCCCACCCCGGGGAAGCCCATAGGCCTTGGGGGTGGCGCACCAGCCCTTGGTGGGCTGGTGGGACAGCCCAAGAAGACCCTATGCGCCATTGATAGAAAATCAAAGAGAAAAGGAAAAAAAAGGGAGGTGAGAAAGAAGAGAAGGACTCCACCTTCCAATCCTAGTTGGACTAGGATTGGAGGAGGACTCCTCCTCCCCTTGGTGGCGCAGCCCTTGGGGCTCCTTGAGCCTCAAGGCAAGCCTCCCCTCCCTCCTCCTATATATATGGAGCTATTAGGGCTGATTTGAGACAACTTTTGCCACGGCAGCCCGACCACATACCTCCACGGTTTTACCTCTAGATCGCGTTTCTGCAGAGCTCGGGCGGAGCCCTGCTGAGATTAGATCACCACCAACCTCCGGAGCGCCGTCACGCTGCCGGAGAACTCATCTACCTCTCCGTCTCTCTTGCTGGATCAAGAAGGCCGATATCATCGTCGAGCTGTACGTGTGCTGAACGCGGAGGTGTCGTCCGTTCGGCACTAGATCGGAGCAGATCGTGGGACGGATCGCGGGACGGTTCGTGGGACGGTTCGCGGGGCGGATCGAGGGACGTGAGGACGTTCCACTACATCAACCGCGTTTCTTAACGCTTCTGCTGTGCGATCTACAAGGGTACATAGATCAGAAATCCCCTCTCGTAGATGGACATCACCATGATAGGTCTTCGTGCGTGTAGGAAAATTTTGTTTCCCATGCGACGTTCCCCAACAGCAAAATGGACGTATCATTTAACAAATCCCCCAGATGCAACCTTCCATTCCAATCTGATTCCAGCTGACTATGCTTGTGTCGGGGTGGATGAAGTGATGCCGGGATATGAGTCACTAGAGCTCGACATTCCTGGAGGTGAAGGGCAGCACACACTGCAAAAAGTCTTACGTGGTCTCCGCTTACGGAGAAAGGACTGCATCGTCTTTCCAAGGACACCGAATCCTCCTCCAAGTCCGCCACGTCAGCCAACTCCACCGCACCACCCCGACACAGAGCGCAGCGCTAGTCCGCCACCCTGTCAGCCGATTCCATCCCACCCCGACATGGAGCCCAACGCGAGTCCGCTACCGCGTCAGTCGACTCCACCCCGCCACCCCGAGACGGAGCCCAGGGAGAGTATGCGGTCATTTCATTTTCTGATGAGGAACCAAAGTCCAAAGAGGACGAGATCACCAAGGATGAAACCCTCCCCTCGCGCCAAAAATAAGTTGGCTTATGAGAAGAGCACGGAGGAAAGAGACGCCCAAGCGGCTAAGGACTTGAAGGCCCATTTTGGACCAAAACCGGCCCCGCCGCCAAAGGAGATAGTACCTCTGGAAACCGCACAACGCGTTCTGGCCAATCTTGCTAAACCGCCTCCGAAGAAAAGTCGATCAGACTAAGAATGCTCTATTAGGAAGTCATATCATAAAGGGCTAACGAAGGAGTCGGTCCATAGTAAAAAAAGCAGGAAAACCATTCCCCAGCTCGGAGAACAGTCAGTGCAATCGTTCCCGACGCTCAAGGTGGGTACCGAGGTCGTAATCGATCCCGTTGTTGCTGAAGAGATGGCTAGAGAGGCCGGTGTCACTCTTGAACAACTCCTAGGCGACGAGGAAATGCCCACGGTGTAAGGGGATAAACTAACATGGACATTTTTCCCCGGGCAACCTCTCGTCACGCCTAAGCTTGTAGAGGAGGTACCAATGCAAATGTACAGATTGCATACTTGGTACATGAGGGAAGCAAAACTCAGACGAGAGAGCCTCATGGTGAAAGTCAAGCCAGAGCATTACTTCAGTGAAAAAGATTTGTGGATTGAAAATCCAGAATTCTGGCAGTTATTCAATCAAGACGCACTCGACAAATCTTTTGTCAGTTGCTATTGTCTATAAGTGGTTTTTTCTGAAATTTAAGTCTCTAGCTCTCATCAGCTCGTTCATTTGCCTCTAATTCTCCTCACTATATTCTTTTGTGTGGTGTTATGGAGAATGAAGATGTTTGAAATGAAAAGAGATGGAGTCTTTGGCATTGGATTAATTGACCCAAATACCATTCATGAGGAGACGTTAATAAGAAACAAAGATGAAACACATGACAACTTGTTCCGGTTTTTGGAGATACTAAATACCTAACCAACAATATTATTTCCTTACAACTTCAGATGAGCGTTACTGTCTTGTACTATAAATTATATTTTGCTTACTTGATGTTACATGTACATATAGTACTTGATGAGTTATGCATGCATGCCCGCTTACACAACGCAGTTTCCACTTTATCCTGCTAATCATTACGGTTGATGAGGGAAAAGTTCATGTACTCGACTCACTAAGAAAATACCTTAAAGAGTACATGAACCTGAGGTTGATGCTCGACGCGTAATTTAAATCATTGTCGCACTATGTCGGCCTCTTTAGTTCATTTCCTGATATCAAGTAATCAATGACTCATTTATTCTTTTTCTTTGTCGGCCAAGGTTTGGACACAGTACATCAAGAAGTTTCGCGATGAATGGAAACCAAACATGGAATGGTCAACATCGAAGGTAATTAAGTAGCACTAGCTATGTTCACGCATCTATTTAGTTCCAGTTTTAATACCATTATAATGATTGATTATTATCTCACTGAATTTTATTCTCGTAAAGTTCCGAATGCGGCAGGAACAGGCGACTAATCTTATGCATACTACGTTTGCGAGAATATTCGCTTTATGACCAAACGGAGGAGCAAAGATGCAAGATCTCTTGGGGTACGTAAATACTATTGAATTTTTTTTATCATGGTCTAATATATATACACACAACTAATATATTCACATTGGTCTCCTTCTTTAAAGATGTACGAGATGCATGATAGGCTCCTACCAAAGGAGCGCATACGAGCACTTCAAAAGAAAATTTCAGGATTTTTGCTTGAGCAGGTCATAGATCCCAAAGAAGAATATCACTTCACCAATTAATGCATGCATGTAACTGGTCTGCAAGTTATAGAAGAAATTATATATACCAAATTATATATATGTGTGTATATATGCATGGTCCTATGAGAAATTGTATGATACATATGATTGGTCCTAAAAAAATCCTATGATATATGCATATATAACGTGTATGGCATGTAGTAGCGTAAGACATGTTTAAAATAAAAAAGAATTAAATGGAAAACAGAAAAAACAATAAACCCCAAACCCCAAGTCTCCAAATCCCTTAGTCCTGGTTGGTGTTATCAACCGGGACTAAAGGCCCTCGCCCCCCGGCGTGCGCTACCAGCCACGTGGAAGGGAATTAGTCCCGGGTCGTGGCAAACCGGGACTAAGGGGGCGCTTTAGTCCCAAGTTATTAGTCCCGGTTCGTGACCCGGGACTAAAGGCACTTATCATCCGGGACCATAGCCCTATTTTTCTACTAGTGCATCCTCCACTACCTCGGAGGTGGAGGCTTTGGCAGTGCTTCCGACTCTTAGCTCGTGGTGTCCGAGGCCGAGCACACAGCGCCGCAGCACACAAGGTATGACTGACGCAATACGGGTCACCGCTTCATGTTTGCCAAGACGGACGTGGCGCCGGAATGGGTCTGCAATGACCCGGACCATGCCGTGGATGCTCAACTGCTCCATGACCACCGCGGAGATGTCCGCCAAATGTTGTAGTTGCCTTGACGACGGGCTAGCCAAGATCGGTGAGGAGTGGTCGCGTAGCGACTGCTCCGGCAATGTCGGTCGCGGCAAGGCCGCCGCCAAGGCTCTGAAGGCCACGTCGTCAGTGCCTGTGCCGCATGGCGCAGCAGGATGCAGAGTGGCTCCTCGCGAGCGGCGGGCGGCAGCAGGACAATGGTGTCGCGGTCCTCCGACGCCGTTCTGTCGCGGTAGGGACCACGACGAACAACGATCTTTTATGTAAATTATCTTCGAACTTAGAATGAAATCTGTCATTTTGATCGAATTTCGTGTAGTTGATTTGAATTGTTGGATGAATGTATGCAGCTATGGTTAAATTCGTCCTCTTACATCTGTGTCCCGCGGACAGATCCATCCACTCCAGTTGTGGAAGAACATTTATGGGTTGCCGTAAAGATGCCTTTTCTATTTCCTTTGTCTTAAATTAGTTGACGGTTGAATGAATGTATTTTACGCGTGTTTTAACAATATACATATGTCCGAACGTCACTTAGTTCCGGATAAAGGATACGAACGAACGCAGCAGCTATAGTAGGGTGCGTCGTCATTGTCACACGAGCTCGGCGTGGTAGACTTACAGCAAAATAAAATAAAACTAGTTGTTAGATTATGTGCATCGGTTGATCGTCGTGGGCAGGTGGAAACAATAGAATGGTCGGAACATGTAAAGTGTAGACGAGTAATGCTAGACATACATGGGATTTTCAACGGATTCAGTGGACTTGGTTGACGTGTAGGGATAGGATTGATTATAATATTGGTATTTCTGTAACCCGAAAAAGTGATGTCGCGGCTAACACACCTAAACGGAAGACTTAATATTATAATATCTTGCATCAGCAACCTTAGCCATCTCCCCGTGAGGTTTTTGTGTGACTTATTTTGGAAGTTGTTCCTCATGGATCCCCTTTGAGCCCCGAAGTCCGACCTATACTTGATGTGCTAGATATCAAGCATGACCTATAATTGGGTTATGCTAGTACATCAAGGAGAACATTAGAAACGGAGTGCTAATTGTCTTTCGGTCGATTAACCAGATTTCGTTTCCTTGGCATAGCTAAGGTGAAACCTGAGCAAGTGTTGTCTTCCTTTGCATCCGCATCCTCCATCACTGTTCATCATAGTAGTAAGATGTGTCACCAAGATCTTGGCACGGATGTTGGTAAACCTTGATGAATATGGAAATGCTCAAGTTCTTGAGAGCACGCTCAGACACTAGATTATATTCTCGGTAGTAATTTGAATGTGCCTTCCGTTCGCCGAGTTGTTCTATAACCCTAGTTTCTTTCCAACCTGAGTATGCCATTCTTTCAAATTCCTTCAAACAATCATTTGTGAATTGCCTTCCTTGGTATGAAGAGTTTCAACGATCTCTGTATCAAAAGTAATTCTTTTTGCCACTTAAGGGAATAACTCTACGAGTCACCCTTCTACTGTGCCCCGTTATGGTATGAAGGGTAACTTAATCCTCGCTACTTTGAAACCTCGTCATCATCTGTTTTAAGCGTGGATTTGTTGCCTATCAATTGAACCTTTGTCATATGCCTCACTTCCTCGTTTCTGTCATGAGTGTTGTGTTTCAGCTCAAGGGATGTCTCTATGTCTCATTCTATGAGTTGATCGTGAGTTGCCCGATCTTCGAGGAGATCGAATCTTGTAGAGTCTTCCTGTTCTTTTGTCGTCAAGCTAGATGAAGACCTCAAAGACAAAGATGCCAAGATCAACATGATGCAATGATTCAATATATCCGAGAAGGGCAATTGGATCGTGAAGATTGCGATAGATTAGTGTCCCCTCTTCCTCTTCCCGACTACGCTTGAATCTCAGGACGAGATTCTTGCTTAGTAGGGGTGAGCTGTCACAACCCTGGTTTCACCTTCCTTGACAAGCATTCATGCATGCATATTTAAGTTCTTTTGTTTTTCTTTTGGGAAGTGATCAAGCCCAATGATTTGAAATTTGACAAAAAGGCAATAAAATTATTACCTTAAAATGAACCAGGAAAATGTTCCAAATATTTGAGAAAATAGTGACATGAAATAACTTTGTCAAACCAAAATTTTAGGTCAGAGGAACTTTTTGAAATGGATTTTTGATTTGATCAAATAACTCTTTGGAATGGAGTTATTTTGTTTTTTATATTTTAAAAGTTTCAAAAATGTTGAAACTATTATGTGGCATTGGTTATTTTTATCACTGTCACATAACACTAATTTAGGGTTTTATAAAATTATTTTCAAACCTAAACCTAAATGCCAGAAAGAAATAAAAACAGAAAAAGGAAAAACAGAGGGAAGACCTTACCTGCGCTCACCTGAAGCGGCCCAGCCCACCAGGGGCACCACTGTCTTCTTCCTCCTGCCACGAGGAGAAGCAGCTGCGTGCCCGACGCATCGCCGGGCACCGCCACGTCCCCTGGCCACCTCCTGCTTGTCTCCGGTCGTCTGGAGCTGGCTAAGGATGCCACGCTCTCTCCCTCGCCTCCCTCAACCTCTTTCCTTGCTCCCTCTCTTTTCCTTCCCCATCTGTCTCTCTTCCTAGTGCACGCCCGAGAGCACCGGCGAACACCACCGCGGCCACCGGCCCCCTCCAGCCCAGAGTCTGTGTCCCCTAGCTCCGCCGTTCTCCTCCCCATCCCTACGCCAGAAGAATGGATCTCAGACGCCCTGTAGCGCCGCCATCCGCATCATCCTCACCGCCGGCCACCGGACGTCGTCGTCATCGATTCGCAGCATCTAAAGCGACCCTGAGCTTGCCGTTGACGCCATAAGACTCGCGGTGAGCTCCGGATCTGTTTCCCCCTTGCCTCATCGCCGTTCCCCTCTCCTAGAGCCGTGTGCCACCGGAGTCCGAAGGCCGTTGCCGGCGGCCATGGCGCCGTCGTGGCTAGAGCCACCTAGGGCCGCAACCGAGCACCTCTCTGCACTCTCCGCGCTCGCAGGAACCCGTAGCCGCCTCCAACTCCTTCTCTCGTGCCCCGTAGCCCCGTTCCCCACCGTGACCGAACTCTGGTGACCGCTCCGCTCGTCGCCGCCATTGCTCCAGCCCACCTTAGAGCCCCAAATCGTCTTGAATGGATGCGGGCACGTCCCAGCTCCATGTAGGTGGCCTCCGCCGCTCGATTGGTCAGCGGAGGGTGATTCCCGATCACCTCCACCGTCTCGGACCTCGCCGGCGTCGAGCCGCCGGTGGGTTTGACCCTGTCAACCAGGGAGTTGACCCCTTTGGGTCACCTACAGGTGGGGCCTGTCCCCTGTCAAATTAGAATAATTTCAGAAATAAGTTAAACAAGATAGTTAACCTAATGACCCAGTGACAATGGGCCCAGACCCTAATTAGAAATAAAAGTTCAAAATTAAACTCTTTTTGGTAAATGTGACACTGACGTGTGGGCCCCACACGTCATGTTTGCCACAGACCTGGTCAGTTGACCTGCTGATGTAATGCTGATGCAGAGCTGACGCAATAAGTAATTTCCTATTATAAAATAATTCCATAAAATTCCTAAAACTTCTAAAAATCATAAAAAATAGTCTGTAAGTCCAATGAAAATAATTTATATATGAAAAATGATCAGAAAAATCCAAAGAATCTGATTATGGCATTTTAAGGCATGTTTGAGAAAGTTAACATCACCAAGTAGGCAAAATGATGATTAGGATAAATTTAATAAATAGTTTGGAGTTGGAATTGTCACCTATTTGGATTCCACTTTAATTTATATGACCAAACATTGAGCGAGGAAAACCAGTACCTCAAAATGCCATCTTCATGCATGCTCAAACAAGTTATACCTGAGCATCAGGTCGAATCAATTAAAAGGTATCCGAAAAATACCTTGCTTGAAGTGATATTTGAATTCAAATTCAAATCCAGCTTCAACCTAAGAAATGGTAGCTATATTAGCCCTGCCACTTCTCATCTTCATTTCATGATCATGCATCATAGTGTTGCATTTCTGTGAAGTAATTGTTGTAACTTTCTTGTTTGCCGGTGTTGTTCCCTCTTGGTAGACGATGGTTCCGAGGATGTGATCATTGACATTGATGAAGACTCATTGCTATCTTCAGACGTGTGAGGCAAGCAAACCTCCTTGAGTATATTGACATAATCCACTCTCTCGCTCCTGCTCTCTTTTACTGCATTAGGACAAACACGATTCAACTGTACATGTTATCGGAAGTTGAACCCATTCCTCTGCATGACCTGATTTTGTCACAGTTAACAGTTGAAACCACTTAGCGTGAGTAGCAACTGCTCGAGCCTTGTTGAGCTTACTCATCCATGCTTGCTTGCAATGCCTGCTATGCTTAGAGTCGTGTCGGGTCTGAATCGGAATGGTTGTGTTCATGTCCTATAGTGTGAGAGTAAAAGTGTGAATCCAATTTGGTAAAGGTAGCGGTGAGAGGCCATGTAGGAGTAAATGGTGGGTTGTCTCATTGGGACCGCCCTTAAGAACTGAGTTCTGTGTATGTTATCCAAGACAAGATACTACCATGCATTGGGCCCTGAAATATGACCCCGCTCGGCTTATTAATTGCCTAGATCTCTGTCCAGGAGTTGCAATTAGTTTCTCGTGTTTGTAGGAAAAGTGTTGGTGGCCGTGTTTAGCTCTGCCCAACGGGGTAGGCTTCTCTGCGATAGATACACAGTGGCACGGTGTACCAAGTGGCACCCGGATGGTGGGCTTGGGAACCCTGCGCACATCGTTTGGGGTCGTAGAGGAAACCTCGGCCGGATTTCCTTGCGGGTTTAGTCTCAAATAGGCGATAAACATGGACTAGGGTCTTGTGTGGTTAACGGTCGTGGCCGACACCCACGCGAGTGCTTCCGCTTGAAGTCCGACAATTTTGCTCTGATACCAAAGCTGTCGGGACCCCGATCCTGAGACATAAGACCCCAGCCTATAACACATCACATCACTTTGCGGCCTCACGCACGGTAAACTCCACGGCTGCCACCTTACCTTGGCCGGGACCGTTTGCGTCTTTTGGCTCACGTATATGAATATGTTGCTAGCGTTCAAACGACAAAGAACCCGGGTCGACATGACTAGTTATAAACCCAAGCGGTACATCCGTACAGGGACATGCATACATAACCCATCAAAGCAAGTGTCGATCAACAACATGTGTAGACGAGTCGTAGCAAGCTACAAGGACTCCATTACACCGCGTGAAATTTCCCCGAGGGGACAAGCACAACAAGAAAGAAGGATACATGCCGGTCAATCAATGTGTCTAGAGAAGTAGCAAGCTACCAAGGCTCGATAGAAGCACAAAGAGGCATTTCCCTGTAAAGAGTACTACTAAAGGCACACAACTAGGTGTCGAATCTCACACATATAATGCATTGAATAACATACACACAATATGCACGATATGTGTAGATACAACATGGCATCACAACATAACTCTATGACTCAAGCTTTTATTAAGGACTCATAAGAATCAACATAGTATGATATTACAAACAGGGGTCCCATGACCCGACACTCAAGTCATACAAACAACAAGCGGAAGCAAAACATGTCTGGGTAAAGACATCTACTAAAAGTGGCTGGAAGAGCCTGAAAGCTACTACGACCCTACCAAAGGAACCAGACCTCTGTCTGGGATTCCAAGCTATTCCGGTCAACATCGAGCACATCGCGTAGAACCTTTTAATGAGTGTAAATCTTCTCTGCAAAAACATAAATAAAGCAACCGTGAGTACAAAGGTACTCAGCAAGACTTACATGACAACTATATACATATGCATCATGTTTCAATGAAGGGATTGTGGGGTTTGATTGCAGCAAGCCAGCTTCGACTCTTGGCTAACCTGTACTACGACTACAAGTTCTTACTTTGAGGTGGGATAGCGCACACGAGTCCACATATTCACCAATCAATACACCACTATGGATCCACTCTCCTCTCCCTATGAGAAGGCTTTCCATAGCACTCACACTTATCTTGCATGTTTTAGAGCATCCATTTAATTTGTCTATGTACCACGTAATGTTTCCAAGTAGTCCATATCCGAGGACGCGGCTCTTCGAACAGATTAAATCACCCTGCAGGGGTATAGTTCTTCACACATGCTCTCACCACTTAGCACCATATGCACGTCATGCATCTCGGCAACCTTCAAGCGGAAGCACTGGCGTGGGTGTCGGCCACGACCGTTAACCACACAAGACCCTAGTCCAGGTTTATCGCCTATTTGAGACTGAACCCGCAAGGAAGTCCGACCGAGGTTTTCTCTATGGCACCAAACAATGTGCGCAGGGTTCCCAAGCCCACCATCCGGGTGCCACTTGGTACACCGTGCCACTGTGTATCTATCGCAGAGAAGCCTACCCCGTTGGGAAGAGCTAAACACGGCCACCAACACTTTTCCTACAAACACGAGAAACTAATTACAACTCCTGGACAAAGATCTAGGCAATTAATAAGCCGAGCGGGGTCATATTTCAGGGCCCAATGCATGGTAGTATCTTGTCTTGGATAACATACACAGAACTCAGTTCTTAAGGGCGGTCCCAATGAGACAACCCACCATTTACTCCTACATGGCCTCTCACCGCTACCTTTACCAAATTGGATTCACACTTTTACTCTCACACTATAGGACATGAACACAACCATTCCGATTCAGACCCGACACGACTCTTAAGCATAGCAGGCATTGCAAGCAAGCATGGATGAGTAAGCTCAACAAGGCTCGAGCAGTTGCTACTCATGCTAAGTGGTTTCAACTGTTAACTGTGACAAAATCAGGTCATGCAGAGGAATGGGTTCAACTTCCGATAACATGTACAGTTGAATCGTGTTTGTCCTAATGCAGTAAAAGAGAGCAGGAGCGAGAGAGTGGATTATGTCAATATACTCAAGGAGGTTTGCTTGCCTCACACGTCTGAAGATAGCAATGAGTCTTCATCAATGTCAATGATCACATCCTCGGAACCATCGTCTACCAAGAGGGAACAACACTGGCAAACAAGAAAGTTACAACAATTACTTCACAGAAATGCAACACTATGATGCATGATCATGAAATGAAGATGAGAAGTGGCAGGGCTAATATAGCTACCATTTCTTAGGTTGAAGCTGGATTTGAATTTGAATTCAAATATCACTTCATGCAAGGTATTTTTCAGATACCCTTTTAATTAATTCGACCTGATGCTCAGGTATAACTTGTTTGACCATGCATGAAGATGGCATTTTGAGGTACTAGTTTTCCTAGCTCAATGTTTGGTCATATAAATTGAAGTGGAATTAAAATAGGTGTCAATTCCAACTCCAAACTATTTATTAAATTTACCCTAATCATCATTTTGCCTACTTGGTGATGTTAACTTTCTCAAACATGCCTTAAAATTCCATAATCAGATTCTTTGGATTTTTATGATCATTTTTCATATATAAATTATTTTCATTGGACTTACAAATTATTTTCTATGATTTTTAGAAGTTTTAGGCATTTTCTGGAATTATTTTATATCAGAAAACCAATTACCGCGTCAGCATTACGTCAGCACTCAACTGGCCTGGGTCAGGTCAAACCTGACAGCGAGGGCCCATCGGTCAGTGACACAGGGCTAATCCCCGGTCAAACCAGAGGCTAATCAAGTTTTGACCCCATGTGGGGCCCTCTGTCAGTGACTAGGGGGGTAGCAATGGCTAATGATTGGCCACATCGACGCTCACCGGAATGTGGCCGACAACGACCAAAACCGAGGCGGAGGCTCGCCAGAATTTCTCGATCTCGTGCTACAGTCTTTGGATTTGCACGCGGTTGGGTTCTACGGGAAGTTGGCAGAGCGCCGCATCCATTCCGACGGGTTTGAGACACTAGGTTGGCCGGAGCTGACGGCAACGACGGTAGAGGCGGCGGCCGGAGCTCGGCCTTTTGCGGGTGGTGGCTGCACGGCAAGAGAAGGGCATGTGAGGGGCTTGACAGCATCCACGGAGCTCCAGAAGCTCGTTCCAGGGCTCTGATGCGTCGGTGGCGGACCACAGCGACGGCAACGACGGCAAGGGAATCTCGACCATGGTGGGAAACGAGGCTACGGGGCACGGAAGAATGTGGGATGAAAGGGGAAATGATGACAAGCTCACGGAGGTTCCGATGGTGTTGTTGGAGGGCTCGAGGGTGAGCCGGAGGGAGCGAATCGACGGAAGAGGTCCGGCGGCCGGAGGTGGAGAAGATGGCGGCGATGTCGACGTCAGGGGGCCTCCGGGCTTGATTCTTTCTTCCAGGAGATGGTGAGGAGCATGGCGGAGCACTGGACACATCAACTGGGCTAGAGAGGGTCGGTGGCCACGACTACGACGATCGGCGGCAACAAGCAGTGCTCGGCCATGGTGGGAGAGAGAGAGAGAGAGACGGAGGGAAGCCAGAGAGGGGTGGAGAAGGGAGAGGCGTGCACAGGGTACTCATCCCTGTCGTCTGCGTGGCTCGGGCAAGCAGGAGGTGGCTAGGGGAACGTGGTCGTGCCCGGCAATGCGTCGGGCACGCAGCTGCTTCTCCTCCTCGCATGAGGAAAAAGACAGTGGTGCCCCTGGTGGGCTGGGCTGGGCCAGGAGCGTTAGGTAAGATCTTTCTCTCTCTTTTCCTATTTTTTTGTTTTATTTCTTTCTAGCATTTAGATTTAGGTTTAAAACAAAATGTTTAAATATTTTATAAAACCCTAAATTAGTGTTATGTGACAGAGATAAAAATAATCAATGCCACAAAATAGTTTCAACATTTTTGAAACTTTTATTTTAAAAGAAAACAAAATAACTCCATTCCAAACAGTTATTTGATCAAATCAAAAATCCTTTTCAAAATGTTCCTGTGACTTAAAATTTTGGTTTGACAAATTTATTCCCTGTCACTATTTTCCCATATATTTGGAACATTTTCCTGGTTCCTTTTAAGGTAATATTTTTATTGCCCTTTTGTCAAATTTCAACTCATTTGGGCTTGATCACTTCCCATTTTCAGATTCAATGAGATTTGAATGCAGGCATGTAATGCAATGGCAAGCAAGGCAAACTTGGGCTGTGACAACTCACCCCCACTAAACAAGAATCTCGTCCCGAGATTCAGGCGTAGTCGGGAAGAGGAAGAGGGGAACTAGACTATGGGAATCTTCACGGTCCAATTGCTCTTCTTGAAGGTGTTGATTCATTGCATCAGGTTGATCTTGGCATCTTTGTCTTTGAGGTCTTCATCTAACGCGACGAAAAGAACAGGAGGACTCTACAAGATTCGATCTGTCGAGCAACTCAAGATCAACTCATAGAATGAGACATAGAAACGTCCCTTGAGCTGAAACACAACACTCATGACAGAAATGAGGAAGTGAGGCATATGACAAAGGTTCAATTGGTAGGCAACAATCCCACGCTTAATTTAGATGGAGATGAGGGTTCAAAGTAGCGAGGATTAAGCTACCCTTCATACCATAACGGGGCATCGTAGGAGGGTGACTCGTAGAGTTATTCCCTTAAGTGGCAAAAAGAATTACTTTTGATACAGAGATCATTGAAACTCTTCATACCAAGGAAGGCAATTCACAAATGATTGTTTGAAGGAATTTGAAAGAATGGCATACTCAGGTTGGAAAGAAACTAGGGTTATACTACCATGATGAACAGTGATGGAGGATGCAGATGCAAAGGAAGACAACACTTGCTCAAATTTCACCTTAGCTATGCCAAGGAAATGAAATCTAGTTAATCGACCGAGAGGCATTTAGCACTCCGCTGCTAATGTTCTCCTTGATGTACTAGTACAACCCAATTATATGTCATGCTTGATATCTAGCACAACAAGTATAGGTCGGACTTCGGGCTCAAAGGGGATCCATGAGGAACAACTTCGAGAATACGTCATACAAAAACCTCACGGGGAGATGGCTAAGGTTGCTGATGCAAGATATTACAATATCAAGTCTTCCGGCTAGGTGTGTTAGCCATTACATCACTTTACCGGGTTACATAGAGACCAATATTATAATTCTTGGGAAAAGTTCCAACCATTATAACTGCCTGAGATTCAGCTCCGGTTGGTGACAGGATGCTTCAGGCTCAGCACGTCTGAAAATAAGGTTTGCAACACGAGTCGACGAGATAACGTAGCGAGATTATCAGGAAATGAACTATGGAAGACAACTCCAAAACACGAGCTGAATTGCAAGACCCACGTGAACACGCTGCCCAAGGCAATGTTGAGCACATGAAAAGTCTTACAATCAAAACACTACTGAGTTCTGGGTGGGAACCATCATTGCGGATGACGAAGCCATGTGCAAGTCCGTCTGGTACCTTCAGGAATGGCACTTAACTTATTTTCCTTGAACAAATCAATCAGTGGCTTGGTGTGCTAGGAAATACATATGGAATGGAGGTAGCTATTCTCTCAGACCATAGAATACTTCGCACGTGCATGACTGAATTGAGATGATTTCGAAGGAAACAAATTAACGTTTCCCGAATTCACCGCGGCAACTTGCATCAGATGCACATAAATTAGAGGAAGTCACTTCTTACACCTAACATATACCTCATGGTCGAGACACGAAGACAATGTGTAAAAGTTTCCAGCACTAGCTTAATGTCTAACATAAATCATGGAACAAATGAAAATGTTGCCGATGGGCTCAACAACAATTCATCAAAATACCCATATAAATGGATTTCCACAACTATGTGAGCAAGATAATAGCATTGGTCAGATCAAAGAATACAATGGTGTATACTCCAGAAAATCCCCGAGTAAGACACCGTTACGAAAGTCTTTGGTTCTGAGTTTGATTTGACAATAGACCATACTCAACTCAAAACTGGACAAGATAATATATGCAACAATTGATCTCACGAATCATCGATGACAGTATCATCTTCTTCAGACTCACACAACAGGAAAAATATCCTTTTTAAATGAGCTAAGTTTAGGCGAAGCTTTTATCTCCCAACTCTCCAAGTTGTTGTTTAGCTTAACCAACTAGCTCGGGTATCCAACACGGATTCTTGGAGAAGATGGCTTATAGAGAAACCAACTTGATCACGAGCTCTATCATAACAGTCAGGAAACAACCTGGTAATAATTCCGAGAAGATATTAGGAAAATCACGAACCACCGTTATATTATTAAGCTCGGGAACAATCTTTCTTTTCATGGCAAGATAACATGATCAAAGAGCGAAGGATTAACACAATCTTAACCCATTGATCGGAAAGTGCACCATGAAACATGGACTAGGTAGCACGGTCAATCTTAGGATGACGATTTAGTCACCATCACCATAAGAGTGAAATTATTGCCCATTAACTACCAAGCAATAACATTGCTAGGAGTATTGATTTCTCATGTCATGGTTCACTTGTTGATATTCCAGTTACAACCAACATGAAAATCGAGGAATGAATAATGATGTCGAGAAGTATCACTACATCAAGAGTTCATAAGAGATGGTGCAATTCTCACGACATTCTTAACAACAAGAGGGTAATACTCCAAGATAGAACAGAGCTAACGTTGGATTGGCATTTTGATCTGCGGAATACAACTACTTTGACCCAATTCAGGAAATGGATGGGGTACTGGAGTTTGCTTCTCCTAGTCATTCGAGAATAGAACAACTTGACAGACCACAGGAATAAAAGACATTGATAACACGAATGCACAACTACTCTTGACTATCCTCTCATGGATGAAGGTCAGAATACCACTAGATAGGGCCAACTCAAGAGCACATGATTTATTGTGTTGTGGATGCATAGATTAGCATGTCGAACGAGTTCAACGTAATTCTTCCAGATAACCCATGCAGAAGAGCGGAGTTGGCAGAATCACAATATGGAGTAGAGAACTCATCACGAGCACTCTTGTTACAATCTTTAGTTCACGAAGAACTTCTGCCAAAGATGATTCATGGTGTTGGAAGAATGATATACCATGAACCTTGGGAGCTACAACAAGGTTACTAATCATTCTAAAGGAACTAGCAACACTATCAACAGAAGTGAGCAGAATGATCCTTGGATTCAAGAATCCAGAAATAGAATACCTACAAACTAATTAACATCACGAGATGTTTTCGAAAATGATGGCCAGAACTATTGTAAGTGCATCTAGTGCCCCTTAGTGATTTTGGTGGTTTGAAGACTTATAGGTTAAGTATCTAATGTGTTTGTGAGTGTACACATGATCTATAAGTCATTGAGGAGTTTGAGATATTTGAAGAATATCGACCCCTAAAAATATATGTCTTCAGTTGAAGAGATTGGTCTGAAGCTAAAGAAATGAATCGCGAGGAATCTGCGATGAAATTGATATTCCTCATAAAGATACTGATATTGAGAAGTCCGGCGGTTCCTGAAGAAAATCACTCTGAAGAATTGAAGCATGAAGATTTACACTTTCTGTTTTACTTTCTTCGCATTCGAGTAATAGGAACACCGTACTGTTAAAGGGGGTCGAAGTTACACTATGGAATGAATTTCCTCATGATGCTCAACCCAAGCCTAATCCTACCAAAAGCGTCAAAGTGAGGAATATGAGTGACATGAGGACTCTCACAGTTGAGGGTTCCGACCGTTTCGATAGCCACGCGAAGTCACTGGTCTTATCCACTCCAACGGTCATATTACTTAAGGGCATTAGTGTCAAATCATGTCGGGATGCTCCCAGGCTATAAATAGTCACCCCCACAACCACTAGCTGGTTGGCTGCTCCGTTAGAAACTGACACTTGTCATAAGAGCAACCCAAATTCCTTAGAGCCTTTGAGAGTAATTCATCATTACGGAAATACACCATACACAGAAACCACAAACCAAACCTAGTGATTGAGCATCACTGAAGAAGTTGTTCCTGTGTGGGACTGAAGCCTTTTACCTTTGAGGACTGTGCATCCTCCAGACGGTTAGACGTCATGGTCTAGAGCTTTCCAGCAGTCAATTGTGGATCGTCGGGTGACCAAGTTTGTGAGGGTTTGGAAGTCTGCCCTGAAGACTTACCATGAGTGTTGGGCGAGGACTGTGTGTCCTTAGCTCAAGGAGAATACGGTAGGGACTGTGTGTCCTGGGACTATGTGTCCTTTGGTTTCAATACCAAGCCGCTCCAAACCAGATGTACGATTGTCACAGCTGTTGGAACTGGGTCATCAACGACTGTCTTCACTGAGAAACGGGTTCTAATTCCTCAACTCCTTACTTTCCTCGTATTATGTGTTGATGACTTTCACTGCGACTGTTTGAAGAATTTGTTGAAGACTTTCTCTGAATTTCCTCAACCCCAAATTCCTCACGTTAGTTAATCCTCATCTGTATTCTGCGTGCCTGCTGACAGTGCAATCTGTTTTCACATTCTTCACTCTGAAAAACTGCTGTTGTGAAACTTTGCACATCTGATCCTTTACTGTTTCCATTGTAAGTTAGTCATCAGTGAGGAATTTCCTCAAAAGGAATTTCCTCAGTGATGAAATTCTAAAAATCTCCTATTCACCCCCCTCTAGTCGATATAATGCACTTTCAATTGGTATTAGAGCAAGGTACTCCCTTGTTCTTTGTGATTTTGGTTTAACCACCTGGAGTTTTAGTTATGTCGACTGCAGGCATGTTTAAGGTGACTGCAGCATGTCCTACCTACGAAGGAAAGAACTTTCCCTTTTGGAAGAACAAAATGCAAATGCATCTACAAGATATTGATAATGATCTCTGGTATTTTGTGGAGAATGGCGTCCCCATCATCTCTGCCAGTGTCACTGCGGCTGATGTGAAGAAATTCAAGCAACTCGATTCTCAAGCGAAGAACATCATCTGTGGTCATCTGAGCCCAGGCCAGTTTGGAAGAGTAAGTGCTTTGGGCTCTGCAACACTGATCTGGGAGAGACTGTGCAAGGTAAATGAAGGAGTATCAACCCAGCGTGACTCTCTTGTTGATATTCTTCGCAATCTCTTCGAGAGACATGACAATGAAAGCTGTCAAGACACCTTTGATCGCCTCACTAACATATCAAATGAACTGCAAGCACTGGGAGCTCGAGACATCACTGATCACGAAGTTGTGAAGAAACTGCTGAGATCTTTGGATTCTTCATTTGATACTTTAGTTCTAATGATTCAAGAAAGACCAGACTACAAGATGCTTGATCCAACTGATATACTTGAAAGGCTAAATACTCATGCATTCCAGCTAGAAGAAAAGAGAGATCTATATGGACCAAGCTATTCCAGACCACGTGCACTGAAGGCTAGAGCAATTTCCTCATCTGAAGAAGAAGACACAGATGACAGCATATGTGACCCTGAAGAATTTGGACAAGAGCTTGCAATGCTCGTGAGGAAATTCCAGAGATTTACACGACGTGGCCAGTTCGGTAAATCTTCAAGAAGAGACATGAGGAAATCAGAATCTTCATCTGAGGACTACAAGAAACGAACCTGTCACAAGTGCAATAAATCAGGTCATTACATTGCTGATTGTCCCCGTTGAGGAAAGGAATCAAAGAAGAAGAAATACAAGGATGACAGTTCTGATGACTCGAAGAAGAAGAAGAAATCTTCAAAATCCTCATCTTCAAAGCCCTCATCACACAAGAAGACTAATTTCAGAAAGGCTCGGGCACTTATTGGCAAGGAAATGGACTCTGAGGCAGAATCAGAGGAATGTGATGAAGAAGAGGGTTCTGAAGAAGACTCAGAATCCAGACAGGCTAGTCTTGCACTAGCAACCACTTTCGTCAGCAAGTCAATCTTCAATCTTGAAGAAAATGATTGCACCATCCATACTGATGACTATGCTGATGACTTCGCTCCAACCTGTTGCTTCATGGCAAAGGATTCGAAGGTACCAAATAATGCCTCCTCCTCCGACTCAAGTGACTGTGAACCTAATGATTATAAGAAACCCAGTTACAGTAAACTTGCTATCATTGCCACTAAACAACAAACTGCCGTGGAAAAGCTTCAGAAACTACTAGATAAAAGTGATGATATGTTGAATGATGAAATGAACCTTACCCAAATCCTCACTGATGATGTGAAAAGTCTCCAGTCTAGATTTGATAATCTTCAGGATCGTTATGATACACTCCTCACTGATCATGAGAAGCTTTCCTATGAATTTCTTCAAAGGAAGCTTGATCTTGAGAAGCTGAGGATGTCTCATGATGATCTTCGTATGGAAAATGATTCATTACTAGCTCAACAGATCAGCGCTAGTCAAGTTGAATTTATTCCTCCATGTCTTAAATGCATTGAACGCGAAACTGCTAATTCCTCACCAGAATCATCAAATGCTACCATGGCTACAAATTCTCACTTGAGGAAAACACAAATGTTACTGATGAAAATGCAGGGTTGAAGGAATTGTACGTGACAGGCATGTACAAAAGCCTCAAAGGACATCAAACCCTTTGTGATGTGCTCAAAAAGCAGATCTTGAACAGGAACCCGAGGAAAGAAGGAATTGCCTTTGAGAGGAAATTAAATGCTGATGGATCTTATTGGAAACCTGAGCAGTATTCCAAAACCTCATGGGTTGCTGCTACTAGGCCTCCTTTCGATCCATCTAATCTAACTGGCTTTTCATGTGAATTATCCTATTCCTCAGATGAGTCATTCGACTCCAACTATAAACTGTTCAAAATCAATCTGGTGAAGTATTTGCTCGATATGTTGGAACTAACTGCAGGAATGGCCCTTCTCTGAGGAAAATCTGGGTTCCCAAAAGCTGTCTTGCAAATCTTCAGGTGAATGTCCTCATGACACCACCACTGAAGAATCTGAACCCCAGATCAAATTCCTCAGGAGGACCAAAGTCTTCAAGAAGATCAAAATCCTCAACTGGTCAAAACTATGCTCGTACCCGTGCTAATGCGTCTAACATGCAGGGAAACTACAAGGAATATGAATATGAGCGTTACTCCTCAAACCGTTATGTTCATAAATCCTCAAACCAGTTCTCTGCATATTCATATGAGTACTTTAATCCCCCTACTGTTAAGAGAAGTGCATTGGCTTCAATGCCACCTTTCTCATATGGTGCTCGCAGGATGATGAATGCTTTGCCACCCCTTCTGATGTGGGTGGTGAAGAAATCGTACTAATCACTTCTGCAGGTCACATCTCCAGATGAAAATCATCATGTGAAGAATTTGCTGGAGACCTGAGGAAATGCTTGATAGGACGCAAGCTAATGATTGATGAAATAGAAATATTTCACACGTCCTTACGTTTCTGTTATGATGAAATTACTGATCTGATGAAATTAGTATCATATTATTCAAATCTGAAGCATATGAGATGGTATGCTGTACTAATTCATCTGCAGGATGACAAACCCAAGTGTTGGAGCATATATATCCATATGTGGTTTTGGTACTTGATGACAATTCCTATGGACTAATGGTTGCCTTAAGTTACATTTATAGGATTTGTCCATAGGCACTTCTTGAAGTCCATCTGTTGGGTTCAAGGAGTTTATATGATGACCAAGATGGTATTCAAGGTATTATCCAAAGAATGGTCATAGAGACACATGGTTGATCAAGATCTCAGACAAAGAGTAAATCAAGATGATCAACATACAAAGCGTACAAGATGTACCGAGAGGGATCAAGTGATCCCATGGTATGGATTTGTCCATAGGCACTTCTTGAAGTCCATCTGTTGGGTTCAAGGAGTTTATATGATGACCAAGATGGTATTCAAGGTATTATCCAAAGAATGGTCATAGAGACACATGGTTGATCAAGATCTCAGACAAAGAGCAAATCAAGATGATCAACACACAAAGCGTACAAGATGTACCGAGAGGGATCAAGTGATCCCATGGTATGGTAAGCATTGTCCATTACGTGTTTGTGTACTAACCCATGGGCTTCGTGAGAGTTCTATGTGGGGGTTAGGTGGGTTTACATGGGCTTGCGTCAAAGGGAAGATCTCATACAACCCATGGAGTATGACGTCAAGGTGTGATCATCATCAATGGTTGATCAAGATCTCAGACAAAGAGTAAACCAAGATGATCAACACACAAAGCGTACAAGATGTACCGAGAGGGATCAAGTGATCCCATGGTATGGTAAGCATTGTCCATTACGTGTTTGTGTACTAACCCATGGTCTTCGTGAGAGTTCTATGTGGGGGTTAGGTGTGTTTCCATGGGCTTGCGTCAAAGGGAAGATCTCATACAACCCATGGAGTATGACGTCAAGTTGTGATCGTCATCAAGATTGCGATGTGCAAGTTCAAGTGGATCAGCATGAAGATAGCATGCTTGAAGCTTGCCGTCCATTGTGGTGGCAATGGACTTGTGAAGATATGCTGAAGAGTGGCTCACCCATAGTGAGTACGGGGGAGCAATCAACTAGTCTTCATCAAGCCAACACAATCAAGAAAGGTGGTCCATCTTGAGGAAGCCAAGATCATCATCATCTAGCTCAAGAGGACGAGGTGCAAGGTATAGGTTTGCCCTTGATAGGTTTTCTGGTTAGGATAGATTGTTGTTCTATCAAGGGGGGCTCTCAAGTGAGTAGCTTGATCGTATCGTTCGATGAGAGCTCAAACCATTTGCATCCTTGCATCATGCTTCTTGGTTCTTGTTTGGTGTTTCTCTTTGTGAGTTTTAGAGCTTATGGTCATCTTCGTGACAAGCTCGAGTTCATCGAAAACGGAGTCCATATGCATCTACTATGATGTTTTCGATGTTGGAGTTTTTGCCGGTTCTTCATTCATAGAGATCTCACATCTCTATATCTTTGGCATACTCATAACCGCATGGTCTTAAGATTTCCAACAAGCTTGGGTTTGCTCGATTCGGAGCTCGTATGCGAAAGTTATGGCTGTTTCAGTGGCGAGCGTAGTACCGCTGGACCTAGCGGTAGTACCGCTGGACCTAGCGGTAGTACCGCTAGAGTTGGTGGTAGTACCGCTGGCCCTAGCGGTAGTACCGCCCCTGGTCAGCGGTAGTACCGCTCCAGGAGCTTAGTACCTCCTGCCTAGCGGTTGTTCGTGGACGGACCTTTTTGCGAAGACTTTCTTGGCGGTGGTAGTGCCTTTGCACTACCACGGGCCCAGCGGTAGTACCGCTGGAGTGCCAGCGGTAGTACCGCTGAGGCCAGCGGTAGTACCGCTGGAGTGCCAGTGGTAGTACCGCTGCAGCCAGTGGTAGTACCGCTGGAGCTCGGGCAGAGAGTGGGGGTAACGGTCTGATTCTTTCCCCCACTATATAAAGGGGGTCTTCTTCCCCCTTGGCCTTATCCATTTGTTGAGCTCTTGTTCTATCTCCATTGTTGACATTCTTAGAGCTTGATTACTCTCTATCCCTCCAATGATTCTTGCTTGTTCTTGAGGGAAAAGAGAGAGGAGATCTAGATCCACATCTCCACCAATCACTTTCTCCTCTATGTGAGGGGAACCCCTTGGATCTTGATCTTGGAGTTCTTTGTGAGCTCCTTGTTCTTCCTCTCATATTTCTCCATAGCTTTTGTTGTTGTGGAGGGATTTGAGTGTGAGGGACTTGACCACTTCGTGTGTTCTTGCCATTGCATTAGTTGCATCGGTTTGAGTTCTCCACGGTGATACGTGGAAGTGAGAAGTTGAGAAGCTTACTACCTTTGGTACTTAGTACCCTTGATATTGTTCTTCGTGGATGCTTTGGCGTCCTAGAAGCTTGGTGGTGTCTCGGAGCTCAATCGGTGTGGTGTGAAGCTCCGGGAAGCGTCGGGGTCTCCAATTAGGTTGTGGAGATTGCCCCGAGCAATTTGTATGGGAACCGGTAACCGCCCCCAAGGGTTGCCACGTGTACGGGTTCGGTGACCGCCCCCAAGGGTTGCCATTTGTACGGGTTCGGTGACCGCCCTCAAGGGTCCCTTAGTGAAATCACGGCATCTTGCATTGTGCGAGGGCGTGAGGAGATTACGGTGGCCTTAGTGGCATCTTGGGGAGCATTGTGCCTCCACACCGCTCTAACGGAGATTAGCATCCGCAAGGGTGTGAACTTCGGGATACATCACCGTCTCCCCGTGCCTCGGTTATCTCTTACCCGAACCCTTTACTTATGCACTTTACTTTGTGATAGACATATTCTTTATTGTAATATATCTTGCTATCACTTAGTTGTTTATCTTGCTTAGCATAAGTTGTTGGTGCACATAGGTGAGTCTAGTTGTTTGTAGGTTTTGTGCTTGACACATTAAACGATTAGTTTTATTCCGCATTTGTTCAAGCCTAAACCTTAACTATTTTAAAGCGCCTATTCACCCCCCCCCCCTCTAGGCGACATCCACGTCCTTTTCACCAAGAATACTGAGTGGGTTCTTGATAGTGGCTGCACACATCACATGACTGGTGATAAAAGCTTACTGATGAATATGCCACTAACTCCATCACCTCTGAAGCAAATCACATATGCTGACAAAGGTAAAAGCAATGTATTGGGACTTGGCAAAGTGGCTATTTCCAAGGATAGGCATATGAACAAAGTGATGCTAGTTGAATCCCTTGGTTTTAACCTTATGTTAGTCTCGATGCTTTGTGATCTTGATATGATTGTTATCTTTGATATAGATGTGTAGTCATCATGGAATCTGACAGATCCAAAGTCTTCGAAGGTGTAAGAAGAGGGGATTTGTACATTGTTGATTTCTCTACAGGTCCTCAACCAGCCACTTGCTTACTAGCAAAAACCTCAGAAGGATGGCTATGGCACCGAAGACTAGGTCATGCAGGTATGAGGAATTTGCACACGCTCGCGAAGAAGAAGCATGTCATCGGCATCGAATCAGTCAAATTCCTCAAGGATCATCTCTGCGGTGCTTGTGAATCTGGGAAAATGACCAGATCCAAGCATCCCTCTAAGACTATCATGATCACTACATGTCCGTTCGAATTGCTTCATATGGATTTATTTGGACCTACTCACTATGCCACACTAACCAATGCAGCATCATTATATGGCTTCGTCATAGTTGATGATTATTCCAGATACACTTGGGTGCATACCATAGTGTATAAAACTGAAGTGCAGGAAATCTTCAAACGATTTTCTTCAAGGGCCTCGACGAACTTTGGCATCAAGATCAAACATATCAGGAGTGATAATGGAACCGAGTTCAAAAACACTGGTCTTGATGATTATCTTGATGAACTTGGTATTACTCACGAATTGTCTGCTCCTTATACTCCTCAGCAGAATGGTGTCGTCGAAAGGAAGAACGGGACTCTGGTTGAAATGGCAAGAACTATGCTTGAAGAATATCAGACTCCTCGTCGCTTTTGGCCTGAAGCAATCAACACTGCATGCCATATCATCAACAGGGTATATCTTCACAAATTCCTCAAGAAAACCTCATATGAACTCCTCACTGACAAGAAACCCAATGTAAGTTATTTCAAAGTCTTCGGTGCAAAATGCTGGATTAGAGATCCTCACCATAGCTCAAAATTTGCACCTAAGACACATGAAGGTTTTATGCTCGGTTATGGAAAGGACTCGCACACTTACAGAGTCTTCAACAACTATCACAACAAAGTTGTTGAGACTGTAGATGTGCGGTTCGATGAAACTAATGGCTCGCAAAGAGAGCAATTGCCTTCTGATCCAGATAAGCTGTCTCCTGAGGAAGCAATAAAGCTCAAGCCTACTGAAGACATTGTCCCCACTGAGGAAATTGGTGAAGAAACGATCCCCATCACTGATAAAAATCAACAAGATGTTCCTGAGGAAATTGCACCAGCACCAGTTCCTCAGCCTAGACAAAATCCTCAACCAGCTCATCCAAGGATTGCAAACGAAGTAGAACTTGACAAAATCCTCAACGACATCAATGCGCCAGGTCCTCTCACTCGCTCAAAAGCTTCACACTTAGTTAACTTTTGTGGGCATTTTTCCTTTGTATCCATCACAGAACCCTCAAAAGTTGATGAGGCTTTTCTGGAACCGGAGTGGATCCAAGCTATGCAAGACGAACTTCTTCAATTCAAGCTGAATGACGTATGGGAGCTCGTCAAACGACCAGATCCTCGCAAGCACAACATCATCGGCACCAAGTGGATTTTCTGAAACAAGCAAGATGAGGACGGTCAAGTGGTGAGGAACAAGGCACGACTTGTAGCCCAAGGCTACACCCAGGTTGAAGGAATAGATTTCGATGAAACTTTTGCACCTGTTGCTAGACTTGAAGCTATTCGAATACTACTTGCTTATGCTAATCATCATGACATCATCTTATATCAAATGGATGTGAAAAGTGCATTCCTCAATGGTAAGCTTGAGGAAGAAGTATATGTTGCTCAGCCCCTAGGTTTTGAGGATCCAAAGAATCCAGACAAAGTCTTTAGACTCAAAAAGCCTCTTTATGGTCTTAAGCAAGCCCCTCGGGCATGGTATGATACATTGAAGGAATTCCTCATGAAGAAAGGCTTCAAACCTGGTTCACTCGATCCAACTCTTTTCACAAAATCCTATGATAATGAGCTATTTGTATGTCAAATATATGTCGATGATATCATATTTGGCTGTACTGACAAACGATACAGTGATGAATTTGCCTACATGATGAGTCAAGAATATCATATGTCCATGATGGGGGAGCTGAAATTCTTCTTGGGTCTTCAAATTCGTCAACAAAGCAATGGAATCTTCATATCACAGGAGAAATACCTCAAGGATGTTCTGAGGAAATTCGACATGCATGAATGCAAAGGTGCCAAGACTCCAATGCCTACCAACGGCCACCTCGGCACTGATGAAAATGGTAAAGACTTCGATCAGTAGGTATATCGTTCTATGATTGGCTCTTTATTGTATCTATGTGCATCTAGGCCAGATATAATGCTTAGTGTTTGCATGTGTGCACGTTTTCAAACAAAACCGAAGGAATCACACCATAAGGCTGTGAAACATATTCTTCGATACTTAGCTCACACACCAACACTAGGATTATGGTATCCCAAGGGCTCCAATCTTCATCTAGTAGGGTATTCTGATTCTGACTATGCTCGTGACCGTGTGGATCGCAAGTCAACTTCTGGCACATGCCATTTCCTCGGAAGATCACTAGTTTGCTGGTCCTCAAAGAAGCAGAACTGCGTATCACTCTCCACTGCCGAAGCTGAGTACATTGCTGCTGGTTCTTGTTGTGCTCAATTGCTCTGGATGAAGAAAACCCTCAAGGACTACGGCATCAACATGAAGAATGTGCCTCTCTACTGTGACAATGAGAGTGCTATCAAGATTGCATACAACCCAGTACAACACTCGAAGACCAAGCACATCCAGATTCGTTATCATTTTCTTTGGGACCATGTCCTCAAGGGCAATATCCTCATCGACCATGTGAAGACTGATGATCAACTGGCAGATGTCTTCACTAAGCCCTTGGATGAGAAAAGGTTTTGCAAGTTGCGGTGTGAGCTAAATATCTTAGAATCTTCAAATGTTTTGTAAAAACATGCACACATCCTAACACTTATGCAAAGTTGATGACTTAGATGTGCAACACATGATGAATCGATTTTCTTCAACTAATGAAGGATGTCACTCTGAATGTGAAGAAATTAACGAAGATATTGATTCTCAGGGCCCTACGACAATTGTACGCGGCGTCTGTAATCAACATTCTTATATGGTGGGTCACGCTACCGCCCAATGTGAAATTCCTCAAGTTGATTTTCTTCAAATGTTCAATTTCCTCAAAATGTGTTTTTCTTCAAAACAATTGTTCTTCATTGTGATGATTTATCACAAAATCTTCAAAAACACTTGATGAATTTCATTTTGACTAGATAGACTGTGATTTCAAGTCCTCAACAGCATTCACTTATTGCTATTTCTTCAAGTTGATATTTCTGCTAAGTGAATGTGATCGGACCCTACTTTCCCTCTATGCTATACTCATCCAGTCTATTCAATGCTTCATATGCATTCTACTTGAAACTTTGTTCAAAATCCTCACTGCGTCCTTGTCAGCTGATGATTTTGTAACGAAAATCCTCAAATCTTCAAAAAATGTTCCTTTAAGACACAGTAACTGAACCCCACTTCCCACGATCGGATAACCACGATCTCCACTATCTCCACCGCATCGTACGGGAGCTACACGTGTCCTGCGGAGACGTAGAGGCAGGGGCTGTTTGGTCCGAAATTCTCGCGCCAACAGTAACTTTTGGCTATAAATATGTCCTTATCCCCCTGGGCATACTCTTCTTCGCTCCATCGCTCACCTGCCACCGCATACACCACCGAACCCTAGCGCCATCGCTGGTAGTCTCATCGCCGGTGAGGAAGAGCTTCACTGCCTCGACTTCTCCGTCGCCGGAACCACGCCGGAGTCGGACCATCTTCGTCCGCCGCCGCCATAGACGTCCTCTGTCACCGGGTTAGGGTGCATTGGACACGCGACCGAAGAGCTTCTCCACACACACCTTTATGTGTTCTTCGTGCGCACCGTCCAGGGTAAATAAATCCCATTTTTACAGCAAGTTAGATCTAAAATTTTACATCTTCTATGTGAAATCAGTTTTTCCTCAAGATACGATACGCACTTGATTCCTCAAATACTGCCTATCACCACATCATTGATGAACTATGCTAAGCATCTAAGATTTTCACGAGATTCCTCAATTGTGCGAATTTTCGGATATGTACAACTCAGGAACCCAAGAATAGTATGCTTAGGCAAATTCCTCAACCACTGGTTATATTCCTCAAATTGTCAAACTTTTTCATTTTCTTCAAATCTGAGAACGGATATGACCTCTCCAAATTCCTCGCAACTATACTCTGTTCACAGGTACACACATGTCAGCTGATGAATCTCTCGGTTCTCATCACATTAACTCATTTGCAGCGTTTCTGGAAGAAACTCTTCAAGGCTCATCAGAATCCTCAAGAGTTCAATCTCATCAGCAAAATCCTCAACTGAAGAAAATGGAGGAAGACTGAAAACAGAAGGGAGGAAAGAAACTTGAGCAAAACACAGCTGTGGATATCCCTGAGGATATTTACTTGGACTATTGCACGCCTGATGAAAATGAGACAATGGCCAAGAGAAAGATACGGCTGCAGAAGATAGAACACCGATGGGCGAAGGAATGGAAGGAATACAGGTTTGTGACTCCCAAATATGCGAAGAAATTCGCTGTGAAGCCCCCTGGCAGAAGGTCCCCACTTGAGGATCATCAAGTAGCACATCGCTCAAGCCTCATGACTATTGATGACTATCCAGATGAGAAGGAAAAGCATCTGGCTAAACTCAAAAAGCAGGAAGAGGCTGCAGTGAAGAAATTCAATGAATCCTCAGCTGCTGCTACTTCCTCTGCCGCAGAAACCTCTAGCTCAGAAATTCCTCAAATGCAGTCTGTGCCATCAAAACCAAGGGCTCCAAAGCCTCAAGAGAAGTCTGCTCAGGCTTCAGTCACAAAACCATCAGCACCAAAACCTTCAACACCAAAACCATCAGTGCCAAAGCCCTCAGTACCAATCTCCTCAGATCCAAAATCCTCAGCTCCACCTCCAAAGCCTCAAGAGAAACCAGTACAGAAGCAAGTCATGAAGCCTATGACCGCCAGCTCCAGATCCTCACTCCTAGCTGCAACCAGCTCGGAGGCAAAGTCTTCAACACCTCCTACGAAGACTTTGGTAACTGCTGAACGTGCAACTCTGCCCAGCCCCAGCAAAATCATCACCGTCCCGTCTGCATCAGAGGGAAGTGATGAATTTGATGATGAAACCCTGCAAGCCATCATTAGAAACAAGCAGGAAAGAGTAGCTCGAGCATCAGGCAGTGTCATTCCTCTGGCAATGGACCCCAAGGTCCTCCTTGACTACATCAACATCTGGTATGAGGACCCAAACACTCCAGTTGATGATTTGAAGCTTCCGCCTGGCATCACCCACATGGTGACCACTTTCATCAATGAAGCCAAGTGGAAAGAACAGCAGGCCAGGCAGGCCAAAGTTGCAAAGATTAAAAAGGAGAAATTCCTCAAGCAGAATCTCCTCAAATTGACTCCTGATGCACTTGTGACAACACAAGCAGAGCTGAAGAAATTGACTGATAAGTACGCCAAGCTGTCAGATCGTAAAAGCCTCAAGAGCAATTTCATCAAGCTGGCCACTAGTGTTGTTGATGACTACAATAAGAAGGTTGCACCCCCAGCACCAACTCCTCAGCCCTTGATTGAGGAGCCCGCAGATGAATCTCCTCATGATAAGGAAACTCCTCAAGCTGAGGAAGTACACCAAGAGCGCCGTGTTGATGAACCGGCTATTGAAAAAATCATCATGGAAATCCAGCTGATGAATTTGTTGCGTTGATGAGACTGCCACTGATCCAGCTGCTTCATCAAAGCAGGATGATGACTCTGTTCCAGCTGGTTCCTCAATACCAGCTGATGAATGTGTAGAGAGAACCCCTTCACCAAAAGCTTCAAAGGTGAAGAAGATGACTCCGTCTGCATCAGACGTGAAGAAAACCAGGGCTGCTGAGAAGGAAGCCAAAAAGAGAAAGGCCACCACAGCAGAAGAAGAAACAGAGGCAAAGCGCCTCAAAGCACTTGAAGAAGTTGCTCCTCTGGAGTCTGGACCCTGTGCCCCTGAATGTCGCTCCTTCCTATGAAATGGTCATCATTGATGATCCAGCAAAAAAGGCAGATGAGGAAATGAAAGATATCGCCTCCGAGGAACACATTGACGAGGAAATTCAGATAGACGATGGTCCTCAACCTCTCATTCCTCAGAAAGACAATGTTCAAGCATCAGCTGCACCAGCTGATGAAACTTCCTCTGCCACCAAGCCAGCTGAGGAAAAACAAACTGAAAATCGTCAAGCTGATGAAAGTCATCACTCTGAGCAGAATCCTCAAGATGAGGAACAGGCTGATCCAACTCCTCCAACTAAGCAAGAAGAGGAAATTCCTCAGCCTGAAGCACAGCCAGAGCAAGCTCCTCAACCTGAAGTACAAACTGCTGAAATTCCTCACCCTGAGGAAAATGCTGAGGAGAATGCACATGATCAAGACAATGCATTCGTCGTGCTCAACCCAGAGACTGCCATTGTTGTCTCCCCTCCTATTCTGCAGCAAAATCTTCAGCCAGTTCAGCGTCAGCCATTCTCCAAGCGTCCAAAGTTTCAAAAGGAAAATTTCTTTGAAGAACGCATGTCCTTCATTGGAGAGAACCCCTATGACAAACCTCAAATGAGGCATCTGAAGTTTTGGACTAGGACTCAGATGAATTACTATGCCTCTGTGCTATGTGGACGAAACAAGATATTCCAGCACAGGCATATTCCTCGTGTTGAACTTGAAGCAATACCGTGCTTGGAGCCAGTCCTCAGTGTACTCCATGATGCAGGTTTACTCCCAATGTGCTCCGACATATCTGACTGGAACAACGAGCTAATTCTTCAGTTCTATGCCACTCTTCATATATCTGGCAACCCTGAAGACATTAACACATGGGTGTTTGATTGGATGTCCCAAAACACTCACTACAAGGCTCCTGCTACTGAACTCCTCAGAGAACTGCCCGTACCAATTCCCTCAGATGAGGCTGTGAAGCTTTATGGTGAGCGTGAGCTGCCAAATGGAATGATGGAAGTCCTCATGAAGCCTTTAGCTGAAGGAAAATCTCCGAGAACAACCTTCCTCGTCCACGAGCTCAAGTACACACCCAGGTCTGTCTACAGAATCCTCTGCAATGTGCTCGCGCCGATCAAAGGCCATGATGATGAAGAAGATGTTGTAGGCCTCATGAAGAATATCCTATTCAACATCATTCATGGTATTCCTATCAACATCCATGATTTCTTCTTGAGTACTTTGGCCGACAATGCTATGTGTCCTTTTGATCACAAGATATATGCTCCATGGATCATGAGATTCATCAGGACAAGGACATGCATCAACTTCCACGCTGATTTCCAAAACCATACGGGTTATATGCCTCCTATCCGGGTCAACAAGAAGACTTTCGAGTCCATTGAAGGAAAAGGCTAATCGATGATTGAAGAAGGCAGTAGGCCCCTTGATGGCCAATTTAGAGAACCAGAAGCTTATTCTTCATGGGATGATACTGAGACTCGTCCGGCAAGCCCCGTTCCTCCTCGCGTGATGAATACCAGAGAGGTCCTCCTCAGTCTTCACCAGAAGGTGGATCGCAACCACAAATGGGTCAAACGCTAGTTTGGTGCCATTGTGAAAACCCTCACTGAAACACAGAACTCTGTGAAGCTCAACCATCACTATCTGCATGAGGTTTTCGATCGCACCTGGCCTACACTTGCACATCTGAAGACTCGAACTGAGCTTGAAGAAATGGACTTTGAGCGAGACTTTGAATGGTCGTGGCCTCCCAAGAAGAAGTTCAGGCCTATTCCAGTACCAGACCTTGAAGACAGCTCCTTTTCTTCATTCCGCACCGCTGAAACTGATGAAGAACAACTCGACACTGCTACTGGTCCAAGGAAGAAGACTACTCCCAAGAAGCATCGCGGCTCTTCCTCAACCGCCAAGAAGTGAAGTCTGCACGAGCGTTAGTCCTCAGTTTGTCCCTTTTTGTCACTTGATGACAAAGGGGGAGAAACTTGAGTGTTAGTCTTCAAGCAGGATATTTTTGGGGCTTATGAACTATATTTAAGTTACAAACTCTTGGCTCTTCTGAAGTTTTTATGTAATGAGTTGTAACTTAAGCCCGATGGTACTCTGACGCTTTTGAACGTTTTTCTTCGCATGCTTATTCCTCAAGTTTTAATGCACGCATGCTGGAATTCGTCAGATACCATTTGTCATCATGCATCTTCATATTCTTCATATGATATGTTATTTGTATGCATGATTTACAAGACTCAGGGGGAGATCTCCATGATATAAATCATCAATGTGCATTTGCTGTAAAAAAGCAAAATCCTCAAGATATGCACATCTTCAGGGGGAGTCTCTCTGAATCTTGATTTCAAATTCCTCAAATGAGTATTTAAACTTCATATTTTTGATCCCTGTTGAAGACTTAACCTAATTGTCATCAACCACCAAAAAGGGGGAGATTGTAAGTGCATCTAGTGCCCCTTAGTGACTTTGGTGGTTTGAATACTTATAGGTTAAGTATCTAATGTGTTTGTGAGTGTACACAGGATCTATAAGTCATTGAGGAGTTTGAGATATTTGAAGAATATCGACCCCTAAAAATATATGTCTTCAGTTGAAGAGATTGGTCTGAAGCTGAAGAAATGAATCGCGAGGAATCTGCGATGAAATTGATATTCCTCATGAAGATACTGATATTGAGAAGTCCGGCGGTTCGTGAAGAAAATCACTCTGAAGAATTGAAGCATGAAGATTTACACTTTCTGTTTTACTTTCTTCGCATTCGAGTAATAGGAATGTCGTACTGTTAAAGGGGGTCGAAGTTACACTATGGAATGAATTTCCTCATGATGCTCAACCCACGCCTAATCCTACCAAAAGCCTCAAAGTGAGGAATACGAGTGACATGAGGACTCTCACAGTTGAGGGTTCCGACCATTTCGATAGCCACGCCAAGTCACTGGTCTTATCCATTCCAACGGTCATATTACTTAAGGGCATTAGTGTCAAATCATGTCGGGATGCTCCCAGGCTATAAATAGCCACCCCCCACAACCACTAGCTGGTTGGCTGCTCCGTTAGAAACTGACACTTGTCATAAGAGCAACCCAAATTCCTTAGAGCCTTTGAGAGTAATTCATCAGTGAGGAAATACACCATACACCGAAACCACAAACCAAACCTAGTGATTGAGCATCACTGAAGAAGTTGTTCCTGTGTGGGACTGAAGCCTTTTACCTTTGAGGATTGTGCATCCTCCAGACGGTTAGGCGTCATGGTCTAGAGCTTTCCAGCATTCAATTGTGGATCGCCGGGTGACCAAGTTTGTGAGGGTTTCGAAATCTGTCCTGAAGACTTACCACGAGTGTTGGGCGAGGACTGTGTGTCCTTAGCTCAAGGAGAATACGGTAGGGACTGTGTGTCCCGGGACTGTGTGTCCTTTGGTTTCAATACCAAGCCGCTCCAAACCAGATGTACGACTGTCACAGCAGTTGGAACTGGGTCATCGACGACTGTCTTCACTGAGAAACGGGTTCAAATTCCTCAACTCCTTACTTTCCTCGTATTATGTGTTGATGACTTTCACTGCGACTGTTTGAAGAATTTGTTGAATACTTTCTCTGAATTTCCTCAACCCCAAATTCCTCACGTTAGTTAATCCTCATCTGTATTATGCGTGCCTGCTCACAGTGCAATCTGTTTTCACATTCTTCACTCTGAAAAATTGTTGTTGTGAAACTTTGCACATCTGATCCTTTACTGTTTCCGCTGTAAGTTAGTCATCAGTGAGGAATTTCCTCAAAAGGAATTTCCTCAGTGATGAAATTCTAAAAATCTCCTATTTACCCCCCCCCCTCTAGTCGATATAACGCACTTTTAACTATCACACTGGAAACATGGAGCACATCTGGACTATTGGGTGGTTTTCGAGGTGACATGGTTTCCTAATACTTCTACGATAGGTTGAGGTAATAAAGTACCTCATCACAATGATTAGTGTGCTTTGTCTGGCCAAAAAGACATTAGAAATAAGAGGAAGGAATTTGCAATTGCATCAGATTGTTTAGAAACCTTGGAAAACTCGGACAGCATAACGGTTGTACGGCATGAAATATGAGGCAACCTACAAGAAACTGACAACATAACCATTGAATTCTTATGAAGACACTGATCCAAGAAGACAACAACTTTTCTATAAGTCTCCAGCATAATAACTCGTCATCCTAATGAATAGGTGAGAAAGCCTAATTCTTAAACCCCGTAGAATAAGGAAGAGGATGACTCAAAATAAGAATGACACAAGGAAAGGAGTAAAAAGAGCCTTACGTTCCCTTCCACAAACAATTCCCTTATATAACTAAAGAGTTGCTAGACTCAACATCGACCAGTTTGGCTTGGTTATCCTACAGGAAGTCAAGCTCTGATACCAAAGCTGTCGGGACCCCGATCCTGAGTCATAAGAACCCAGCCTGTAACACATCACATCACTTTGCGGCCTCACGCACGGTAAACTCCACGGCTGCCACCTTACCTTGGCCGGGACCGTTTGCGTCTTTTGTCTCACGTATATGAATATGTTGCTAGCGTTCAAACGACAAAGAACCCGGGTCGACATGACTAGTTATAAACCCGAGCGGTACATCCATACAGGGACATGCATACATAACGTCGCAAAGGAGGTGTCGATCAACAGCGTGTGTAGACGAGTCGTAGCAAGCTACAAGGACTCCATTACACCGCGTGAAATTTCCCCGAGGGGACAGACACAGCAGCAAAGAAGGATACACGCCGGTCAATCAATGTGTCTAGAGCAGTAGCAAGCTACCAAGGCTCGATATAAGCACAAAGAGGCATTTCCCTGTAAAGAGTACTACGAAAGGCACACAACTAGGTGTCGAATCCCACACATATAACGCATTTCATAACATACACACAATATGCACGATATGTGTAGATACAACATGGCATCACAACATAACTCTATGACTCAAGATTTTATTAAGGACTCATAAGAATCAACATAGTATGATATTACAAACAGGGGTCCCGTGACCCGACACTCAAGTCATACAAATGACAAGCGGAAGCAAAACATGTCTAGGTACAGACATCTACTAAAAGTGGTTGGAAGAGCCTGAAAGCTACTACGACCCTACCAAAGGAACCAGACATCTGTCAATGAGTCAACATCGAACACATCGCATAGAACCTTTTAATGAGTCTAAATCTTCTCTGCAAAAACATAAATAAAGCAACCGTGAGTACAAAGGTACTGAGCAAGACTTACATCAGAACTATCTACATATGCATCATGTTTCAATGAAGGGATTGTGGGGTTTGATTGCAGCAAGCCAGCTTTGACTCTTGGCTAACATGTACTATGACTACAAGTTCTTTCTTTGAGGTGGGATAGCGCACACGAGTCCACATATTCACCAATCAATACACCACTATGGATCCACTCTCGTCTCCCTACGAGAAGGCTTTCCATAGCACTAACACTTATCTTGCATGTTTTAGAGCATCCATTTAATTTGTCTATGTACCTCGTAATGTTTCCAAGTAGTCCATATCCGAGGACGCGGGTATTCGAACAGATTAAATCACCCTGCAGGGGTATACTTCTTCACACATGCTCTCACCACTTAGCACCATATGCACGTCATGTATCTGGGCAACCTTCAAGCGGAAGCACTGCGTGGGTGTCGGCCACGACCGTTAACCACACAAGACCCTAGTCCAGGTTTATCGCCTATTTCAGACTAAACCCGCAAGGAAGTCCGGCCGAGGTTTCCTCTACGGCCCCAAACGATGTGCGCATGGTTCTCAAGCCCACCATTCGGGTGCCACTTGGTACACCGTGCCACTATGTATCTATCGCAGAGAAGCCTACCTCGTCGGGCAGAACTGAACACGACCACCAACACTTTTCCTACAAACACCAGAAACTAATTGCAACTCCTGGACAGAGATCTAGGCAATCAATAAGCCGAGCGGGGTCATATTTGAGGGCCCAATGCATGGTAGTATCTTGTCTTGGATAACATACACCGAACTCAGTTCTTAAGGACGGTCCCAATGAGACAACCCAACATGTACTCCTACATGGCCTCTCATCGATACCTTTACCAAATCGGATTCACACTTTTACTCTCACACTATAGGACATGAACACAACCATTCTGATTCATCATCCATATGGATCATACCGACACGACTCTAAGCATGGCAGGCATTGCAAGCTAGCATGGATGAGTAAGCACAACAAGGCTCGAGCAGTTTCTACTCATGCTAAGTGGTTTCAACTATTTACTGTAACAAAATCAGGTCATGCATAGGATTGGGTTCAACTACCAATAACATGTATATTTGAATCGTGTTTGTCCTAATGAAGTAAAAGAGAGCAGGAGCGAGAGAGTGGATTATATCAATATGCTCAAATGGGTTTGCTTGCCTGACACGTCTGAAGATAGCAATGAGTCTTCACCAATGTCAATGATCATATCGTCGGAACCATCGTCTACCGAGAGGGAACAACACCGGCAAACAAGAAAGGAACAACAATTACTTCACGGAAATGCAACACTATGATGCATGATCATGATATGAAGATGAGAAGTGGCAGGGCTAATATAGCTACCATTTCTTAGGTTGAAGCTGGATTTGAATTTGAATTGAAATATCTCTTCAAGCAAGGTATTTTCCGGATACCCTTTTAACTGATTCGACCTGATGCTCAGGTATAACTTGTTTGAGTTTTGAAGATGTCATTTTGAGGTACTGGTTTTCCTAGCTCAATGGTTGGTCATATAAATTGAAGTGGAATTCAAATAGGTGTCAATTCCAACTCCAAACTATTTATTAAATTTAACCTAATCATCATTTTGCCTACTTGGTCATGTTAACTTTCTCAAACCTGCCTTAAAATTCCATAATCAGATTCTTTGGATTTTTCTGATCATTTTTCATATATAAATTATTTTCATTGGACTTACAGATTATTTTCTATGTTTTTTAGAAGTTTTAGGCATTTTCTGGAATTATTTTATATTAGAAAACCAATTACTGCGTGAGCACTGCGTCAGGAGTCAACTGGCCTGGGTCAGGTCAAACCTGACAGCCACGGCCCACCGGTCAGTGACACAGGGCTAATCCTCGGTCAAACCAGAGGCTAATCAAGCTTTGACCCCATGTGGGGCCCTCTGTCAGCGACTAGGGGGGGGGGGTTAGCACTGGCTAATTATTGGCCACGTCGACGCTCACCGGAACGTGGCCGGTGGCGACCAAAACCGACGCGGAGGCTCGCCGGAATTTCTCGATCTCGCATTACAGTCTTCGGATTTGCACGCGGTTGGGTTCTACGGGAAGCTGGCAGAGCGCCGCATCCATTCCGACGGGTTTGAGGCATTCGGGTGGCCGGAGCTGATGGCAACGACGACAGAGGCGGCGGCCGGAGCTCGGCCTTGTGCGGGTGGTGGCTCCAGGGCACGAGAAGGGCAGGTGAGGGGCTTGACAGCATCCATGGAGCTCCAGGAGCTCGTTCCAGGGCTCAGATGCGTCGGTGGCGGACCACAGCGACGACAATGACGGCAACGGCGGCGAGGGGATCTCGGCCATGGTGGGGAACGAGGCTACGGGGCACGGAAGAGCATGGGATGAGAGGGGAAATGATGAAGATCTCAGGGCGGTTCCGATGGTGTTGTTGGAGGGCTCGGGGGTGCGCCGGAGGGAGTGATTCGACGGAAGAGGTCCCAAGTTTGCATGTAATGCAATGGAAAGCAAGGAAAACTTGGGCTGTGACACTTCCCAAGTTTGCTTTGCTTGCCATTGCATTACATGCATGCATTCAAATCTCATTGAATCTGAAAATGGGAAGTGATCTAGCCCAAATGAGTTGAAATTTGACAAAAGGGCAATAAAAATATTACCTTAAAAGGAACGAGGAAAATGTTCCAAATATTTGGGAAAATAGTGGCAGGGAGTAAATATGTCAAACCAAAATTTTAAGTCACGAGAACATTTTGAAAAGGATTTTTGATTTGATCAAATAACTGTTTGGAATGGAGTTGTTTTGTTTTCTTTTAAAATAAAAGTTTCAAAAATGTTGAAACTATTTTGTGGCATTGATTATTTTTATCTCTGTCACATAACACTAATTTAGGGTTTTATAAAATATTTAAACATTTTGTTTTAAAACCTAAACCGAAATGCCAGAAAGAAATAAAAACAGAAAAAGGAAAAACAGAGGGAAAACATTACCTGCGCTCACCTGAAGCGGCCCAGCACACCAGGGGCACCACTGTCTTCTTCCTCCTGCCAGGAGGAGAAGCAGTTGCGTGCCTGACGCATCGCCGGGCACCGCCACGTCCCCTGGCCACCTCCTGCTTGCCTCCGGTCGTCTCGAGCTGGCTAAGGATGTCACGCTCTCTCCCTCGCCTCCCTCAACCTCTTTCCTTGCTCCCTCTCTCTTCCTTCCCCCTCTGTCTCTCTTCCTAGCGCACGCCCGAGAGCGCCGGCGAACACCACCGTGGCCGAACTCCGGCGACCGCTCCGCTCGTCGCCGCCGTTGCTCCAGCCCACCTCAGAGCCCCAAATCGGCTGGAATGGATGCGGGCAAGTCCTAGCTCCATGTAGGTGGCCTCCGTCGCTCGATAGTTCACCGGAGGGTGATTTCCGATCACCTCCGCTGTCTCGGACCTCGCCGGCGTCGAGCCGCCGATGGGTCTGACCCTGTCAACCAGGGAGTTGACCCCCTTGGGTCACCTACAGGTGGGGCCTGGCCCTTGTCAAATTAGAATAATTTCATAAATAAGTTAAACAAGATAATTAACCTAATGACCCGCTAACAATGGTCCCAGACCCTAATTAGAAATAAAAGTTTAAAATTAAACACTTTTTAGTAAATGTAACACTGACGTGTGGGCCCCACACGTCATGTTTGACCTAGACCGGGTCAGTTGACCTGCTGATGTAATGTTGATGCAGAGCTGACGCAATAAGTAATTTCCTATTATAAAATAATTCCAGAAAATGCCTAAAAGTTCTAAAAATCATAGAAAATAATCTGTATGTCCAATGAAAATAATTTATATATGAAAAATGATCAGAAAAATCCAAAGAATCTTATTATGGCATTTTAAGGCATGTTTGATAAAGTTAACATCACCAAGTAGGCAAAATGATGATTAGGGTAAATTTGATAAATAGTTTGGAGTTGGGATTGGCACCTATTTGAATTCCACTTCAGTTTATATGACCAAACATTGAGCTAGGAAAACCAGTACCTCAAAATGCCATCTTCATGCATGCTCAAACAAGTTATACCTGAGCATCAGGTCGAATCAATTAAAAGGGTATCCGGAAATACCTGGCTTGAAGTGATATTTGAAATCAAATTCAAATCCAGCTTCAACCTAAGAAATGGTAGCTATATTAGCCGTGCCACTTCTCATCTTCATTTCATGATCACGCATCATAGTGTTGCATTTTCGTGAAGTAATTGTTGTTCCTTTCTTGTTTGCCGGTGTTGTTCCTTCTCGGTAGACGATGGTTCCGACGATGTGATCGTTGACATTGATGAAGACTCATTGCTATCTTCAGACGTGTCAGGCAAGCAAACCCCTTGAGCATATTGATATAATCCACTCTCTCGCTCCTGCTCTCTTTTACTGCATTAGGACAAACACGATTCAACTGTACATGTTATCGGTAGTTGGACCCAATCCTCTGCATGACCTAATTTTGTCACAGTAAATAGTTGAAACCACTTAGCAGGAGTAGCAACTGCTCGAGCCTTGTTGTGCTTACTCATCATGCTTGCTTGCAATGCCTCCTATGCTTAGAGTCGTGTCGGGTCTGATCCATCTGGATGATGAATCGAAATGGTTGTGTTCATGTCCTATAGTGTGAGAGTAAAAGTGTGAATCCGAATTGGTAAAGGTAGCGATGAGAGGCCATGTAGAAGTGGGTTATCTCATTGGGACCGTCCTTAAGAACTGAGTTATGTGTTTGTTATCCAAGACAAGATACGACCATGCATTGGGCCCTGAAATATGACCCCGCTCGGCTTATTAATTGCCTAGATCTTTGTCCGGGAGTTGCAATTAGTTTCTGGTGTTTGTAGGAAAAGTGTTGGTGGCCGTGTTTTGCTCTGCCTGACGGGGTAGGCTTCTCTGCGATAGATACACAGTGGCACGGTGTACCAAGTGGCACCCGGATGGTGGGCTTGGGAACCCTGCGCACATCGTTTGGGGCCGTAGAGGAAACCTCGGCCGGACTTCCTTGCGGGTTCAGTCTCAAATAGGCGATAAACCTGGACTAGGGTCTTGTGTGGTTAACGTTCATGGCCGACACCCATGCCAGTGCTTCCGCTTGAAGGTTGCCCAGATGCATGATGTGCATATGGTGCTAAGTGGTGAGAGCATGTGTGAAGAAGTATACCTCTGCAGGGTGATTTAATCTGTTCGAATAGCCGCGTCCTCGGATATGGACTACTTGGAAACATTACGTGGTACATAGACAAATTAATGGATGCTCTAAAACATGCAAGATAAGTGTGAGTGCTTTGGAAAGCCTTCTCGTAGGGAGACGAGAGTGGATCCATAGTGGTGTATTGATTGGTGAATATGTGGACTCGTGTGCGCTATCCCACCTCAAAGAAAGAACTTGTAGTCATAGTACAGGTTAGCCAAGAGTCAAAGCTAGCTTGCTGCAATCAAACCCCACAATCCCTTCACTGAAACATGATGCATATGTAGATAGTTCTGATGTAAGTCTTGCTGAGTACCGTTGTACTCACCGTTGCTTTATTTATGTTTTTGCAGAGAAGATTTAGACTCATTAAAAGGTTCTACGTGATGTGTTCGATGTTGACAGGAATAGCTTGGAATCCCAGACAAAGGTCTGGTTCCTTTGGTAGGGTCGTAGTAGCTTTGAGGCTCTTCCAGCCACTTTTAGTAGATGTCTATACCCAGACATGTTTTGCTTCCGCTTGTTGTTTGTATGGCTTGAGTGTCGGGTCACGGGACCCCTGTTTGTAATATCATACTATGTTGATTCTTATGAGTCCTTAATAAAATCTTGAGTCATAGAGTTATGTTGTGATGCCATGTTGTATCTACACATATCGTGCATATTGTGTGTATGTTGTGAAATGCATTATATGTGTGGGATTCGACACCTAGTTGTGTGCCTTTAGTAGTACTCTTTACAGGGAAATGCCTCTTTGTGCTTCTATCGAGCCTTGATAGCTTGCTACTGCTCTAGACACATTGATTGACCGGCGTGTATCCTTCTTTGGTGCTGTGTTTGTCCCCTCGGGGAAATTTCACGCGGTGTAATGGAGTCCTTGTAGCTTGCTACGACTCGTCTACACACGTTGTTGATCGACACCTCCTTTGTTAGGTTATGTATGCATGTCTCTGTACGGATGTACCGCTTGGGTTTATAACTAGTCATGTCGACCCGGGTTCTTTGTCGTTTGAACGCTAGCAACATATTCATATACGTGAGCCAAAAGAAGCAAACGGTCCCGGCCAAGGTAAGGTGGCAGCCGTGGAGTTTACCGTGCGTGAGGCCGCAAAGTGATGTGATGTGTTACAGGCTGGGTTCTTATGACTCAGGATCGGGGTCCCGCCAGCTTTGGTATCAGAGCTTGACTTCCTGTAGGATAACCAAGCCAAACTGGTCAATGTTGAGTCTAGCAACTCTTTAGTTAAATAAGGGAATTGTTTGTGGAAGGGAACGTAAGGCTCATTTTACTCCTTTCCTTGTGTCATTCTTATTCTAAGTCATCCTCTTCCTTATTCTACGGGGTTTAAGAATTAGGCTTTCTCATCTATTCATTAGGATGACGAGTTACTATGTTGGAGATCTATAGCAAAGTTGTTGTCTTCAAGGATCAATGTCTCCATAAGAATTCATTGTTATGATGTCAGTTTTCCTGCAGGTTGCCTCATATTTCATGCCCGTACATCCGTTATGCTGTCTGAGTTTCCAAAGATCCTAAACAATGTGATGCAATTGCAAATTCCTTCCTCTTATTTCTAATGTCTTTTTGGCCAGACAAAGCACACTAATCATTGTGATGAGGTACTTTATTACCTCGACCTATTGTTGAAGTATTAGGAAACCATGTCACCTCGAAAACCACCCAATAGTCTAGACGTGCTCTATGTTTCCAGTGTGATAGTTCTGGCCATCATTTTCGAAAACATCTCGCGATGTTAATTAGTTTGTAGGTATTCTATTTCTGGATTCTTGAATCCAAGGATCATTCTGCTCACTTCTGTTGATAGTGTTGCTAGTTCCTTTAGAATGATTAGTAACCTTGTTGTAGCTCCCAAGGTTCATGGTATATCATTCTTCCAACACCATGAATCATCTTTGGCAGAAGTTCTTCGTGAACTAAAGATCATAACAAGAGTGCTCGTGATGAGTTCTCTACTCCATATTGTGATTCTGCCAACTCCGCTCTTCTGCATGGGTTATCTGGAAGAATTACGTTGAACTCGTTCGACATGCTAATCTATGCATCCACAACACAATAAATCATGTGCTCTTGAGTTGGCCCTATCTAGTGGTATTCTGACCTTCATCCATGAGAGGATAGTCAAGAGTAGTTGTGCATTCATGTTATCAATGTCTTTTATTCCTGTGGTCTGTCAAGTTGTTCTATTCTCGAATGACTGGGAGAAGCAAACTCCAGTACCTCATCCATTTCCTGGATTGGGTCAAAGTAGTTGTATTCCGCAGATCAAAATGCCAATTCAGCGTTTGCTCTGTTCTATCTTGGAGTATTACCCTCTTGTTGTTAAGAATGTCGTGAGAATTGCACCATCTCTTATGAACTCTTGATGTAGTGATACTTCTCGACATCATTATTCATTCCTCGGTTTTCGTGTTGGTTGTAAATGGAATATCGACAAGTGAACCATGATGTGAGAAATCAATACTCCTAGCAATGTTATTGCTTGGTAGTTAATGGACAATAATTTCACTCTTATGGTGATGGTGACTAAATCGTCATCCTAAGATTGACCGTGCTACCTAGTCCATGTTTCATGGTGCACTTTTCGATCAATGGGTTAAGATTGTGTTAATCCTTCGCTCTCTGATCATGTCATCTTGCCATGAAAAACAAGATTGTTCCCGAGCTTAATAACATAACGGTGGTTCGTGATTTTCCGAATATCTTCTCGGAAGTATTACCAGGTTGTTTCCTGACTGTTATGATGGAGCTCGTGATCAAGTTGGTTTCTCTATAAGCCATCTTCTCCAACAATCCATGTTGGATACCCGAGCTAGTTGGTTAAGCTAAACAACAACTTGGAGAGTTGGGAGATAAAAGCTTCGCCTAAACTTAGCTCATTTAAAAAGGATATTTTTCCTGTTGTGTGAGTCTTAAGAAGATGATATTGCCATCAGTTGATTCGTGTGATCAATTGTTGCATATATTATCTTGTCCAGTTTTGATTTGAGTATGGGCTATTGTCAAATCAAACTCAGAACCAAAGACTTTCGTAACGGTGTCTTACTCATGGATTTTCTGGAGTATACACCATTGTATTCTTTGATCCGATCAATGCTATTATCTTGCTCACATAGTTGTGGAAATCCATTTATATGGGTATTTTGATGAATTGTTGTTGAGCCCATCGGCAACATTTTCATTTGTTCCATGATTTATGTTGGCCATTAAGCTAGTGCTGGAAACTTTGTAGACATTGTCTTCGTCTCTCGAGCACGAGGTATATGTTAGGTGTAAGAAGTGACTTCCTCTAATTCATGTGCATCTGATGCAAGTTAACGTCGTGAATTCGAGAAACGTTAATTTGTTTCCTTTGAAATCATCTCAAGTCAGTCATGCACGTGCGAAGTATTCTATGGTCTGAGAGATTAGCTACCTCCATTCCATATGTATTTCCTAGCACACCAAGCCACTGATTGATTTGTTCAAGGAAAAGAAGTTAAGTGCCATTCCTGAAGGTACCAGACGGACTTGCACATGGCTTCGTCATCCGCAATGATGGTTCCCACCCAGAACTCGGTAGTGTTTTGATTGTAAGAGATTTCATGTGCTCATCATTGCCTTGGGCAGCGTATTCACGTGGGTCTTGCAATCCAGCTCATGTTTTGGAGTTGTCTTCCATAGTTCATTTCCTGAGAATCTCGCAACGTTATCTCGTCGATTTGTGTTGCAAACCTTCTTTTCAGACGTGCTGAGTCTGAAGCATCGTGTCACCAACCGGAGTTGAATCTCAGGCAGTTATAATGGTTGGAACTTTTCCCAAGAATTATAATATTGGTCTCTATGTAACCCGGTAAAGTGATGTAATGGCTAACACACCTAGCTGGAAGACTTGATATTATAATATCTTGCATCAGCAACCTTAGCCATCTCCCCGTGAGGTTTTTGTATGACGTATTCTGGAAGTTGTTCCTCATGGATCCCTTTTGAGCCTGAAGTCCGACCTATACTTGATGTGCTAGATATCAAGCATGACATATAATTGGGTTGTACTAGTATATCAAGGAGAACATTAGCAGCGGAGTGCTAAATGCCTCTCGGTCGATTAACTAGATTTCATTTCCTTGGCATAGCTAAGGTGAAATCTGAGCAAGTGTTGTCTTCCTTTGCATCTGGATCCTCCATCACTGTTCATCATGGTAGTATGTTGTGTCACCAGGATCCTTGGCACGGATATTGGTAAAACCTTGATCAATATGGAAATGCTCAAGTTCTTGAGAGCACGCTCACACACTAGGTTATATCCTCGGTAGTAATTGGAGTGTGCCTTGCGTTTGCTGAGTTGTTCTATAACCCTAGTTTCTTTCCAACCTGAGTATGTCATTCTTTCAAATTCCTTCAAACAATCATTTGTGAATTGCCTTCCTTGGTATGAAGAGTTTCAATGATCTCTGTATCAAAAGTAATTCGTTTTGCCACTTAAGGGAATAACTCCATGAGTCACCCTCCTACGGTGCCCCGTTATGGTATGAAGGGTAGCTTAATCCTCGCTACTTTGAACCCTCGTCTCCATCTAAATTAAGCGTGGGATTGTTGCCTACCAATTGAACCTTTGTCATATGCCTCACTTCCATGTTTCTGTCATGAGTGTTGTGTTTCAGCTCAAGGGACGTCTCTATGTCTCATTCTATGAGTTGATCTTGAGTTGCTCAATCTTGAGGAGATCGAATCTTGTAGAGTCCTCCTGTTCTTGTCGTCGCGTTAGATAAAGACCTCAAAGACAAAGATGCCAAGATAAACCTGATGCAATGAATCAACACCTTCAAGAAGAGCAATTGGATCGTGAAGATTCCCATAGTATAGTGCCCCTCTTCCTCTTCCTGACTAGCCTGAATCTCGGGACGAGATTCTTGTTTAGTGGGGGTGAGTTGTCACAGCCCAATTTGCCTTGCTTGCCATTGCCTTACATGCATGCATTCAAATCTCATTGAATCTGAAAATGGGAAGTGATCAAGCCCAAATTAGTTGAAATTTGACAAAAGGGCAATAAAAATATTACCTTAAAAGGAACCAGGAAAATGTTCCAAATATTTGGGAAAATAGTGAGAGGGAATAAATTTTTCAAACCAAAATTTTAAGTCATAGGAACATTTTGAAAAGGATTTTTGATTTGATCAAATAACTGTTTGGAATGGAGTTATTTTGTTTTCTTTTAAAATAAAAGTTTCAAAAATGTTGAAACTATTTTGTGGCATTGATTATTTTTATCTCTGTCACATAACACTAATTTAGGGTTTTATAAAATATTTAAACATTTTGTTTTAAAACCTAAACCTAAATGCCAGAAAGAAATAAAAACAGAAAAAGGAAAAACAGAGGGAAGACCTTACCTGCGCTCACCTGAAGCGGCCCAGCCCACCAAGGGCACCACTGTGTTCTTCCTCTTGCGAGGAGGAGAAGCAGCTGCATGCCCGACGCATCGTCGCGCACCGCCACGTCCCCTGGCCACCTCGTGCTTGCCTCCAGTCGTCTGGAGCTGGCTAAGGATGCCACGCTCTCTCCCTCACCTCCCTCAACCTCTTTCCTTGCTCCTTCTCTCTTCCTTTCCCCTCTGTCTCTCTTCCTAGCGCACTCCCAAGAGCGTCGGAGAACACCACCATGGCCGAATTCCGGCGACCGCTCCGCTCGTTGCCGCCGTTGTTCCAGCCCACCTCAGAGCCCCAAATCGGCTGGAATGGATGCGGGCGAGTCCCAGCTCCATGTAGGTGGCCTCCGCCGCTCGATTGGTCACCGGAGGGTGATTTCCGATCACCCCCGCCGTCTCGGACCTCGCCGGCGTCGAGCCACCGGTGGGTCTGAACCTGTCAACCAGGGAGTTGACCCCCTTGGGTCATTGATGTTTGTTGTGTACCCCTGGTAATTGTGCCAGAAATACTCCTACTACGGCACGTTGGTATTCCCTCGAAGCGGAAAGGGTGATGTAGCACAGCGACGGTAAGTATTTCCCTCAGTTTGAGAACCAAGGTATCAATCTGGCGGAAGAGTATCTCACCAACCTGCACAAACACAAAAGCTTGCACCCAACGCTATGAAGGGGTTGTCAATCCCTTATAGATTGTTTGCCAAGTGAGAACTGAAAGTAACAAAGTAACAAAGCAAAGTAAAAGCAGAGTTGTAAATGATGGATGTGAATACACCCGGGGGCCGTAGTGTTTACTAGTGGCTTCTCTCATGAAAGCAAGTAGACGGTGGGTGAACAAATTACTGCCGAGCAATTGATAGAACTGTGCAGAGTCGTGACGATATCTATGCAATGATTATTTCTATAGGCATCACGTCTGAAACAAGTAGACCGATACTTTCTGCATCTACTACTATTACTCCACACATCGACCGCTATCCAGCATGCATCTAGTGTATTAAGTCCATAAGAACAGAGTAACGCCTTAAGCAAGATGACATGATGTAGAGGGATAATCTCAAACCAATGATAAAAACCCCATCTTTTTACCCTTGATGGCAACTGCTTGATGTGTGCCTTGTTGCCCCTACTGTCACCGGGAAAGGTCACCACATGGCAGAACCCAAAACCAAGCACTTCTCCCATTGCAAGTATCATAGATCTAGTTGGCCAAATAAAACCCAAGACTCGGAGAGACTTACAAGGATATCAAATCATGCATATAAGAAATCGGCAAAGACTCAAATATATATCATAGATAATCTGATCACAAGTCCACAATTCATCGGATCTCGACAAACACACCGCCAAAGAAGATTACATCGGATAGATCTCCATGAAGATCATGGAGAACTTTGTATTGAAGATCCAAGAGAGAGAAGAAGCCATCTAGCTACTAACTACGGACCCGTTGGTCTGAAGTGAAATACTCACGAGTCATTGGAGGGACGATGATGATGATGAAGAAGCCCTCCACCTCCAAAGTCCCCTCCGACGGGGCGTCGGGAAGGGTCTCCAGGTGAGATCTCGCGGAAACGGAAGCTTGCGGTGGCGGAAAAGTATATTCGAGGCTCACCTGATTTTTTGCGGAATATTTGGGAATATATAGGCACAAAACCTAGGTCAGGAGGCGCCCAGGGAAGCCACAAGCTTGCCCACCGCCACCTCCCCCCTGGTGGCGGAGTGGGCCCTTTGTGGGCTCCCTGGGGCCCACCTGGCCTGGCCCAAAGTCTCCCAGGACTTCTTCCGTTTGGGAAAAAATCATTTCGGGGTTTTTCTTCCGTTTGGACTCCGTTCCAAAATCAGATCTAAAAAGAGTCAAAAACACGGAAAAACAGGAACTGGCACTTGGCACTGAATCAATAAGTTAGTCCCCAAAAAGATATAAAAAGGTACATAAAACATACAAATAAGACAAGATAACAACGTGAAACCATCAAAAATTATAGATACGTTTGAGACGTATCAAGCATCCCCAAGCTTAACTCATGCTCGTCCTCGAGTAGGGAAGTGATTAGAATGAATTTTTGATGCTTTCATGCTACCTAGCATAGGTGTCCTTTGTAATTACTCTTATGTGACGTAAATGCTCAGATCCATTAGATTCAAAAAAATAGTTTTCTATTGATGTGGAAACAATAATAATTCAAGCAAACTAGCAAAGTAATCATGAACTTTCAAAATAGCAAGACCAAAAGAAAGTTATCCCTACAAAAGCATATAGTCTGGCTATGCTCTATCATCATTGCACAACAAATTTAAATCATGCACAACCCCGGTATTGGCCAAGTAATTGTTTCACACCTTTACTTTCTCAAACATTTTCAACTCTCACGCAATACATGAGCGTGAGCCATGGTTATAGCACTATATATGGTGTGGAGTATGGTGGAGGTTGCAAGACAAAAAGGAGAAGATAGTCACATTAACTAGGCATATCAATGAGTTGTGGAGATGCTCATCAATAGATATAAATGTGAGTGAGTAGGGACTGGCATACAAATGATGCACTAGAGCTACAAGTAAGTGAAAGCTCTTAAAGAAAACTAGTGGGTGTGCATCCAACTTGCTTGCTCACGAAGACCTAAGGCAATTTCTAAGGAAGCCTATCATTGGAATATACAAGCCAAGTTATATAATGAGAATTTCCCGCTAGCTATATGGTGGTGACAAAACAGGAGTCTCTCAATCATGAAGATCATGGTGCTCAAAATGCACAAGTGTGGAAAAGTGGTAGCATTGTCCCTTCTCTCTTTTTCTCTCATTTTTTTGGTGGGCTCTTTGGCCTCTTTTTTATGGGCTTCTTTGGCCTCTTTTATTTCCTCACATGGGACAATGCTCCAATAATGATGATCATCACACTTTCAACTCAAAACTTAGAGCAATTATAACTCTATATGGAATGCCTTTGGTAGTGTACCGTGGCAACGATCTAGCATGGCATAGTCATCAATGGAAACATCATGCTAGCTATCTTACGATCATGCATAGGCAAGTAGACGTGGTGGCACATGTCATGGTGGTAGTTGCATGGCAATATATCTCGGAATGACTTTGAAGAAGCCATAGTAGGTAGGTATGGTGGCTGTTTTGAGGGAGGCTAATGGTGGGTTTTGTGCACCGGCGAAAGTTGCACGGCACTAAGAAGATAGTGATGGTGGAAGGTGAAAGTGCATCTAAACCATGGACTCAACATTAGTCATGAAGAACTCATATACTTGTTGCAAAAGTTTTATTAGTAATCGAAACAAAACATTCAACGCAAACTCCTAGGGGAAGGGTTGGTAGGTATAAACCATCGCGCGATCCCGACCGCCACGCAAAGGATGACAATCAATATACTAATCATGCTTAGATTTCATCACATAGCGGTTCATCATACGTGCATGCTACGGGAATCACTAACTTCAACACAAGTATTTCTAGATCCACAACACCTTACTAGCATGACTTCAATATTACCATAACCACAACTCAAAACTAATTGAGATGAATCAAACTTCTCTAACTATTCAATGCACATGAAGGAGGAAGTTTTCGTATCCCTTTGGATAACTACCCCTTTTGAGACTACTTTCAAAGCATAGATCAACTACCAAGCCACGCACCGCTGCGCTCTAAAAGATATAAGTGAAGCACATAGAGCAAAAGTATCTAGCTCAAAAGATATAAGTGAAGCACATGTGAGCTGAATTGTCTACCAAAAGATATAAGTGAAGCTCGACAAAATCATGGTGTGTGCATGTCTCTCTCTCTCTAGGTGTGCAACAAGGATGATTGTGACACAAAAAAATAAAAGACTCCTATGATACAAGACGCTCCAAGCAAAAACACATAACATGTGGTGAATAAAAATATAGCCCCAAGTAACGTTACCGATGGATTGAAGACGAGAGAGGGGATGCCTTCCCGGGGCATCCCCAAGCTTAGGCTTTTACGGCATCCTTGAATATCTTGGGGTGCCTTGGGCATCCCCAAGCTTGAGCTCTTGCCACTCTTTATCTTTTTGTCCATAAGAACTTCACCCAAAACTTGAAAACTTCACAACACGAAACTTAAACACAAACTCGTGATAACATTAGTACAAGAAAGCAAACCACCACTTCCTTAGGTACTGTAGCAAACTTAAATTCTACTTGTGCTGATGTTGGGTTACTGTACTTTTAATCTTCCATGGCTAATACCCCACGATACTCTCCATAGTTTCATCAAAATAAGCAACCAACACAACAAAAAACAGAATCTGTTAACAGCAGACCAGTCTGTAGCAATCTGTATGTTTCGTATACCTCTGGTACTTCATAAATTCTGAAAACTTACGACAGTCTGAAGAATTTGCGTAGCAATCAGCATCAAAAACAATCAACTCAAAATCTCTTACAGAAAAAAATGAAAATTCTTTTCGTGAGCAGAAAGTTTCTGTCTTTTCCAGCATGACCAAACGATCATCCCAAGACTAATCATAACGGTTTTGCTTGGCACAAACGCAAAAAGAAACACAAAAAACACAATCATAACAGAATTATGAAAGTGTGAAAAAACACAAAACAGAAAGAAAAAGGATAGATTCGTTGGGTTGCCTCCCAACAAGCGCTTTTGTTTAACGCCCTTAGCTAGGCGAAAGTGATGGAATCACGTATAGTCATCTTTGGTGCTCAAACCATAAGTAACCCTCATCACAGATTCATAAGGCAATCTTATTTTATTTCTAGGAAAGTGCTCCATGCCCTTCTTTAAGGGAAATTGAAATCTAATATTCCCTTCCTTCATATCGATGATAGCACCAATAGTCCTTAGGAAAGGTCTACCAAGAATAATGGGACATGAAGGATTGCAATCTATGTCAAGTATTATGAAATCCACGGGTACATAGTTATTATTTGCAACAATAAGAACATCATCGATCCTCCCCATGGGCTTCTTGACGGTAGAATCTGCAAGATGCAAATTAAGAGAACACTCTTCAATCTCATGAAAACCAAGAATATCACATAAAGACTTTGGAATCGCGGAAACACTAGCACCCAAATCACACAAAGCATTACACTCATAGTTTCTGATCTTGATTTTGATAGTAGGTTCCCACTCATCATGAAGTTTTCTAGGTATCGAGACTTCTAGTTCGAGCTTCTCTTCAAGAGATTTCATCATAGCATCTATGATATGCGCGGTAAAGGCTTTACTTTGGCTATAAGCATGTGGAGAGTTTGCAATGGATTGCATCAAAGAAATGCATTCAAACAAGGAGCAATTATCATAATTGAATTCCTTGAAATCCAAAGTGGGAGTTTCATTACTACCCAAAATTTTGACTTCTTCTACTCCACTCTCCACACCTTTATCATCAAGATAGGTGGACTCCGAATCATCGAGGCGTTTTTCAACCAAAGTGGATTCATATCCAGCCCCTCCATGAGTAGGTTTGACACGCGAAAACAAAGATTCAAGAGGAGACACACCAAGCACTTTAAGATCTTCGTGATTTGCATCACTAGAACACACTCTTTTAAACCATTCATGTCTAGCGCGAATTTGGGCGGTTCTTTCTTTGCTCTCATTCATGGAGATACGCATAGCTTTCAAAGTTTCATCCAAGTTGATCTTGGGAGGAGCACATGTAACTTTCAAAGCATCAATATCACAAGACATCCTATCAACGCTCTTAGCCAAATCGTCTATTTTGAGTAGTTTTTCCTCTATGGACGCATTGAAAATCTTTTGAGAGTTGATGAACTCTTTGATATTACTCTCTAGATCAGAGGGTAATTTGTTGTGATTTCCATAAGTGTTGCCGTAGGAATTGCCATAATTGTTAGAGGAGTTACTAGGAAAAGGCCTAGGAACATAGTTTCCTCTAAAAGCATTGTTGTTGCCAAAATTGTTCCTACCAACAAAATTCACGTCCAAACTAGCGTTGCTACTCTCAATCAAAGAAGATAGTGGCATGTCATTAGGATCTACGGTAGTGTTTTTACTAGCAACCAAATTCATCAACTCGTCCATCTTAGCACTAAGCGAGTTAATCTCTTCTATAGCGTGCACCTTTTTGCTAGCAGGCGACCGTTCAATGTGCCACTGAGAGTAGTTGGTCATGATATTGTCTAGGAGTTTTGTAGCATCTCCTAACGTGATTTCCATGAACGTTCCACCTGAGGCGGAGTCCAAGATATTGCGAGAAGCGAAATTCAAGCCAGCGTAAAAGATTTGTATAATCATCCACAAACTCAAGCCATGAGCGGGACAATTTCTAATCATAAGCTTCTTCCTCTCCCAAGATTGTGCAATGTGTTCATGATCAAGTTACTTGAAATTCATGATATCATTGCGTAAGGAGATGATCTTAGCCGGCGGAAAATACTTGGATATATAAGCATCTTTGCACCTATCACAAGAATCGATGCTATTTTTAGGCAAAGAAGAAAACCAAGTTTTTGCGCGATCTCGCAACGAGAAAGGAAAAAGTTTCAACTTAATCACGTCATTATCCACATCTCTTTTCTTTTGCATATCGCAAAGCTCAATGAAGGTATTGAGATGGGATGCGGCATCTTCACTAGGAAGGCCAGAGAATTGCTCTTTCATAACAAGATTCAGCAAAACTGTGTTGATTTCATACGATTCCGCACTAGTGGCGGGAGCAATCGGAGTACTAATAAAATCATTATTATTAGTGCTCGAGAAGTCGCAAAGTTTGGTGTTTTCAGACATGATGTCTTCAACAAACAAACAAGCACACAAGCAAGCAAGAAACCAGCAAAGGAAAACGACGAAGGAGAAAGGCGAATGAAAACGGCAAATGTGAAGTGGGGGAGAGGAAAACGAGAGGCAACTCGCAACAAAAGTAAATGCAAGAGAAGAGTTTGTGAGACCTACTTGGATAGATCTTTTTTTCTCCTCCCCGGCAATGACGCTAGAAATAGGCGTGTTGTCAGGAGAATATTCTTCACGATCCTCCTTGGCAAGCGATCCTCTTCCCCGGCAACGGCGCTAGAAATACTTCTTGATGTTTGTTGTGTACCCCTAGCAATTGTGCCAGAAATACTCCTACTACGGCACGTTGGTATTCCCTCGAAGCGGAAAGGGTGATGTAACACAGCGACGGTAAGTATTTCCCTCAGTTGAGAACCAAGGTATCAATCAGGCGGAAGAGTATCTCACCAACCTGCACAAACACAAAAGCTTGCACCCAACGCTATGAAGGGGTTGTCACTCCCTTATAGATTGTTTGCCAAGTGAGAACTGAAAGTAACAAAGTAACCAAGCAAAGTAAAAGCGGAGTTGTAAACGATGGATGTGAATAGACCCGGGGGCCGTAGTGTTTACTAGTGGCTTCTCTCATGAAAGCAAGTAGACGGTGGGTGAACAAATTACTACCGAGCAATTGATAGAACTATGCAGAGTCGTGACGATATCTATGCAATGATTATTTCTATAGGCATCACGTCCGAAACAAGTAGACCGATACTTTCTGCATCTACTACTATTACTCCACACATCGATCGCTATCCAGCATGCATCTAGTGTATTAAGTCCATAAGAACAGAGTAACGCCTTAAGCAAGATGACATGATGTAGAGGGATAATCTCAAACCAATGATAAAACCCCATCTTTTTACCCTTGATGGCAACTGCTTGATGTGTTCCTTGTTGCCCCTACTGTCACTGGGAAAGGTCACCACATGGCAGAACCCAAAACCAAGCACTTCTCCCATTGCAAGTATCATAGATCTAGTTGGCCAAACAAAACCCAAGACTCGGAGAGACTTACAAGGATATCAAATCATGCATATAAGAAATCAGCAAAGACTCAAATATATATCATAGATAATCTGATCACAAGTCCACAATTCATCGGATCTCGACAAACACACCGCCAAAGAAGATTACACCAGATAGATCTCCATGAAGATCATGGAGAACTTTGTATTGAAGATCCAAGAGAGAAAAGAAGCCATCTAGCTACTAACTACGGACCTGTAGGTCTGAAGTGAACTACTCACGAGTCATTGGAGGGGCGATGATGATGATGAAGAAGCCCTCCACCTCCAAAGTCCCCTCCGGCAGGGCGCCGGGAAGGGTCTCCAGATGAGATCTCGCGAAAACGGAAGCTTGCGGCGGTGGAAAAGTATTTTCGAGGCTCCCCCAATTTTTTGCGGAATATTTCGGAATATATAGGCGCAAAACCTAGGTCAGGAGGCGGCCAAGGAAGCCACAAGCTTGCCCACCGCCGCCTCCCCCTGGTAGCGGAGTGGGCCCTTGTGGGCTCCCTCGGGCCCACCTGGCCTGGCCCAAAGTCTCCCTCGACTTCTTCCGTTCGGGAAAAAATCATTTCGGGGTTTTTCTTCCGTTTGGACTCCGTTCCAAAATCACATCTGAAAAGAGTCAAAAACACGGAAAAACAAGAACTGGCACTTGGCACTGAATCAATAAGTTAGTCCCCAAAAAGATATAAAAGGTACATAAAACATACAAAGAAGACAAGATAACAGCGTGAAACCATCAAAAATTACAGATACGTTTGAGACATATCAGTCACCTTTAGGTGGGGCCTGACCCCTGTCAAATTAGAATAATTTCAGAAATAAGTTAAACAAGATAATTAACCTAATGACCCGCTCACAATGGGCCCAGGCCCTAATTAGAAATAAAAGTTTAAAATTAAACTCTTTTTAGTAAATATGACACTCACGTGTGGGCCCCACACGTCAGGTTTGACCCAGACCAGGTCAGTTGACCTGCTGATGTAATGCTGATGCAGAGGTGAAGCAATAAGTAATTTCCTATTATAAAATAATTCCAGAAAATGCCTAAAACTTCTAAAAATCATAGAAAATAATATGTAAGTCCAATGAAAATAATTTATATATGAAAAATGATCAGAAAAATCCAAAGAATCTGATTATGGCCTTTTAAGGAATGTTTGAGAAAGTTAACATCACCAAGTAGGCAAAATGATGATGAGGGTAAATTTAATAAATAGTTTGGAGTTGGAATTGACACCTATTTGAATTATACTTCAATTTATATGACCAAACATTGAGCTAGGAAAACCAGTACCTCAAAATGCTATCTTCATGCATGCTCAAACAAGTTATACCTGAGCATCAGGTCGAATCAATTAAAAGGGTATCCAGAAATACCTTGCTTGAAGTGATATTTGAATTCAAATTCAAATCCAGCTTCAACCTAAGAAATGGTAGCTATATTAGCCTTGCCACTTCTCATCTTCATTTCATGATCATGCATCATAGTGTTGCATTTCCGTGAAGTAATTGTTGTTCCTTTCTTGTTTGTCGGTGTTGTTCCCTCTCGGTAGACGATGGTTCCGACGATGTGATCGTTGACATTGATGAAGACTCATTGCTATCTTTATACGTGTCAGGCAAGCAAACCCCCTTGAGCATATTGATATAATCCACTCTCTCGCTCCTGCTCTCTTTTACTGCATTAGGACAAACACGATTCAACTGTACATGTTATCGGTATTTGAACCCATTCCTCTGCATGACCTGATTTTGTCACACTAAATAGTTGAAACCACTTAGCATGAGTAGCAACTGCTCGAGCCTTGTTGTGCTTACTCATCCATGCTTGCTTGCAATGCCTGCTATGCTTAGAGTCGTGTCGAGTCTGATCCATCTGGATGATGAATCGAAATGGTTGTGTTCATGTCCTATAGTGTGAGAGTAAAAGTGTGAATCCGATTTGGTAAAGGTAGCGATGAGAGGCCATGTAGGAGTACATGATGGGTTGTCTCATTGGGACCATCCTTAAGAACTGAGTTATGTGTATGTTATCCAAGAAAAGATACTACCATGCATTGCGCCCTGAAATATGACCCCGCTCGGCTTATTAATTGCCTAGATCTCTGTCCAGGAGTTGCAATTAGTTCCTGGTGTTTGTAGGAAAAGTGTTGGTGGCCGTGTTTAGCTCTGCCCGACGGGGTAGACTTCTCTGTGGTAGATACACAGTGGCACGGTGTACCAAGTGGCACCGGGATGGTGGGCTTGGGAACCCTGGACACATCGTTTGGGGCCGTAGAGGAAACCTCGATCGGACTTCCTTGCGGGTTCAATCTCAGATAGGCGATAAACCTGGACTAGGGTCTTGTGTGCTTAACGGTCGTGGTCGACACCCACGCCAGTGCTTCCGCTTGAAGGTTGTCGAGATGCATGACGTGCATATGGTGCTAAGTGGTGAGAGCACGTGTGAAGAAGTATACTCCTGCAGGGTGATTTAATCTGTTCGAATAGTCGCGTCCTCGGATATGGACTACTTGAAAACATTACGTGGTACATAGACAAATTAAATGAATGCTCTAAAACATGCAAGATAAGTGTGAGTGCTATGGAAAGCCTTCTCGTAGGGAGACGAGAGTGGATCCATAGTGGTGTATTGATTGGTGAATATGTGGACTCGTGTGCGCTATCACACCTCAAAGAAAGAACTTGTAGTCGTAGTACAGGTTAGCCAAGAGTCAAAGCTGGCTTGCGGCAATCAAACCCTCAACTATTGGATGCGCGCTCCTCAGGCGTCAGAACCTTCTTCTGCTTGGTCGGCGCTGGCCCTTTGCATGCGCCACGGGGATTGGCTACTGTGACAGAGAGAGGACCGACGGAGGCGATAGATGCAAGGCCGGTGGTGGCGTTGAGGGTTGGTGCGTCATCGTCCCTGGCACGCACGAGGGTGGGCAGGAGGTTTTTGGAAAAATTAAAGGAAAATTGTGGCGTTGTGCTACCGACGGACGGGGCCACGGATAGGAGAAGGGCGGGCATTGCCCTCGTCCGTACCTTGTCTGCACCGGCGCATATATCGTTCCAAATTTAAGACTGAAATGAATCGCATGCGGATAAAAATAGACGTGCTTCTTTCTGAATTAGCACGGTGAACTCAAATTTGTATGTGCGGCGATTCAAACGGACACACGCAAATGAAATGAATCATTCAGTTAAAATTGCTCTAAACTACCAAATGCTAGGTACCACGAGCCATACAGTACAACCGGGATGTACGTGTGCCACGACAATGATCTTCTCATTGTTGTAGATAAAATACAGTGCAAACATAGCCCGAAATAGGCCGTAGTAATTGGAAAAGCACTTGCCATCTCATATGTCGGTCCCGAGTCAATTGCGAAAAACCACCGTATTAATGGCTAGGTTTGTAGGATACTACCAACTCGTTAGTTTGTTGCAAAAAACACCAAAAAATCCCTTAAGTCATTGCAAAAGGCACTGATAGGCTGATTAGGCTCGTTTGACCTCTTTTCCGACACATGGGCCTAGAAAATGCTGACGTGGCCTAACGGCTCAACAGACGGTGTCGTTAAGACAAAAACTGTTGGGACGCCGCACCTGGTTAGACAGTCCCCTCCGCCCCCTCTTCTTTCTGCCCCACGTCCCTCTCCTCTCTCGCCCTTGCTCGCCACCGGTGATGCTCACCTCCAGTTGCGGTGACGATGGCGGCGGTGGCGGTGCTGGTGATGCATCCGGTGTAAATCCAGCCGAGGTCTGCGATAGTTCGAACCCATCTCAGGCTCCTCCTCCGCATCCGCTATCCCTCGCTTATTGTCTTGAATACTCGGCGACGAGGGCGTTCACCAAGGGTGTGAAGGAAGATCCAGAGGGGAGCCATCACTATGCATCCTCCTTCGACGCTATCTCGTAAGTTTTATCTTTCCCCATGCGGTTTTGGTTTCTAGGGTTAGGGTTATAAGTGTATCCAGTTATAGCGTTCTAGGATTATGGTTGTAGGGTTCTAATTGTATTACAGTTTGTTAACTGAATCTTTTTAGTAAACTTTGACTGAATTGGTATCTAGAACTAAAGTTTTAACTAATTTGTAACTGAAACTTGTATTGTTTGTTTACTTTAACTGAATTGTTAACTAAATGTTAACTTTTATTTGATTTGTAGATTGAATGATGAAGTGTGGGAAGTTGGATTTCATTTCCATGAGAGAGATAATCTTGAAAGAAGCCTAAATGTGGATGATATAATATTTATAATCTGATAATTCATTACATAATTTATCACATAATTCATCACACAATTCTGCACATAATTCATCACAAGCCATGGTTCAAAGCTAAAAAAGTGACCCATGATGAGATTCAAAGTTCACTTATTGCAAGCCATAGTTGAAAGCTTAATAAAGATAATGACCCACATGGTCGTGTCACGTGACAATTTATTCTTCATCACAAATACACTTGATCTTCTTCAGCTTCATGTTGTTATTTTCACATGCTTTCTTCAAGTTAGCAATGCAACACTCGATAGCACTCTTTTCAATGCTCCACTTCTCCTTGTCTTTCATCAGCTCAGCAATGCATCCATCCAGCTTCTCCTTCTCTTTCTTCAGGTCAGCCCAGCAAAACTTCAGAGTCCTGTTATCAGTGCTCATATTTTCATTCTCTTTAAGATGATTGTGCTTCATATTTCTAATGCAATTGCCTTGAGCAACATGAATGAACTTCAACTGGTCAACATCAGCCTTCAATTTAGTGATTTCAGCATCCTTTGCAGCAAGAGAAGGAGGTTGACCACACTGATTATAATGTTTCCAATGTTGTTGTCCATACTGATTATAATGTTCTCAACATCCTTCTGGTGACTTGGCTGTGGTAGGTAATCATGTGAATTAAGGAGGTTGTTCACATCTTCCACAAGCTTCTCATAAATCTCTTGCAACTTGTTTTTTGCTCTGTGAGATTGTGGACAATAGTTGAATGATCCAGGCATGCCATCCTATTATCATGCTTGCTTTGTTCATACATAAGCCACAGTTTGTGAAGAGCATTCTGCAAGTGCTCTGGCCACTCCTCATCTACCCACCGAACTATATCACAACTGCTTGCTTGCTGCAAAACAAACAGTAGAAATGTACTTACTATTTTTTGAATACAATATAATTTCTAGCTATGGCTATCTATTTTAAATTCAGTACTGAAATTGAAGCTTATTTCATATATGAAATTTAAACTATAAATTTATACTATCATAGTAAATATGAACAATGAACAGTAAATATGAACACTGAACAATGCAGATGAACACTCCAACTATTCTCCTAAAAATCTTGGCTACTAACTGAAGAAGTACATAAATTAGCTACAACTTACATCAAGTGAACAAGCGAGGAACCTCCTCCCAGTGCTAATCCCTTCGAATGCAGCCAACTTCTCGACCGACTTGCCATGCTCACACATCATCATCAAATCATCGTCAACACCAGCGTAGTTAGGGTCCTCGATTGTACCTGGGATCTAAATTTAACATGCAAGTTCAAATCGAGCGAGACCAAAAAAACCATTCGAAACCCTAGATTAAACAGAGCCTAACCCTAGACATCACTAACCTTGATAGGTGATCCGCATGAGAGATGTACTCGGCGGCGAAGTCGTCGCTGCTGTCGTTGTCATTCCACGAAACCATGGCGGCCAACGGCCAGCAGCGAGCAGTGCGAGAGAGGAGAGGGGTGTGGGGTGATAGACATGCGAGCTGGAGAGGGGGCGGGGGTGTCTGACCAAGAGCGGCCGATGCAGCGTCCCGACCATTTTTATCGAAACGGCGCCGTATGTCGAGCCGTTAGGCCACGTCGGCATTTTCAAGACCCACCTGTCGGAAAACAGGTCAAACGAGCCTAATCGGCCGATCAGTGCTTTTTGCAACGACTTAAGGATTTTTTTTTGGTGTTTTCCGCAATAGATTAACAAGTTGATAGTTTCCTGAAAACCTAGCAACAAATGTGATGCGATGTTTATTTTGCAATTGACTCGTCGGTCCCTGTCGACGAGGCCATGTAAAACTTCTTTGTTGCATGCACACTCGCTCCCGTTGTCATGAATCTTTCTTCTATCTAAATATTACCTAGAAACAATGTACCCTTCTATCCAGATTCAATTTGCATCGATAAAATAAGAAAAAAGTATGTTTTTGGTCCCTCAAGTTTTCAAGAAGTATAGACTCGGCCCCTTAAAAAAAAAAAGTATACATTTGATCCCTCAAGTCTCAAAACTGGATAAATTTAATCCTAAACCAGATTTTGAGCCCGTTGACCGGGTTTGCCCGCCACAAAACCGCTTGGTGAACAATAATTAAAAAAAGAAGACCGCGCCTTGCGCAAGTTTTTTTTCTGAAGTACTATTCACCGAGCGGTTTTGTGACGGCAAACCCGGTCAATGAGCTCATTTGTTGATCGGGGTCTAGTGTTGCAGTCCCCTCTGTCCATACACACCGTCCAAATCAGAATTCATGTGCAGTTGTCCCCGGCTCTTTGGTGATGTATTGTTAATTGTGTTGGGATGGATGTCGGTGCGAGTGCGTTCTTATTTTTTTAGTTGTGTTGTTGTAGAAGAAGCGACTGGTTATGTATGTATGTGCTTTCATAACTTGTCGTGGTTCTACCACTGTTGTCCATATGAGGTAATATGTACTGTATATTACATTTTTTGGTCCCACCACTTCTACACCAATTTTAAAGCCATCTCCATTTTAAAATGTACCACACGCTAGGTTTTTCCCAAGTCGAACATATCTATGTTTGATCAAGATTATAGGAACCGTCAACATCGAGTACTTCCTGTTGAATCAAATGATACTAATTTTGTATAGTGAATGTACTTTTTTTTTGCTATAAATTTTATCAAACATAGAGATGATTGACTCCTAACAAAAACTATTCTACACGGCGTTAAAACAGAATGAGTAATACTATAGTTGTGTGCATACGAACAAAGATTGAGAACTTTGACCTTTCATTTAGAAAAAAGAAAGTGCATCACTGATGTGACTGGCGACAGCAAATTCATGCGTTGATGTGGACGTCCTAACTCTTCTGCTGTCATAAACTAACCTAAGGTTGGATGATTAGAAAGATATTGGTATTTCTAGCTCAACGGGGTTCAATTCTTGATATTGGTATTTCAAACAAAACTCTTCTGCTGCTCGTGGGTTCTTAAAAAACACCAGTGGTGCCGACTTATTGCGAGGAGGCAGCCATGAGCGATCCACAATGATTTGCTCGTTCCTGCGAGTAAATAATACGTAGTACAGTACAACAATAGCCCAAAGCAGGCCGTAGTTGTTGAGAAGGCATTCGTCGACATCTCGTCGGTCCCTAGTTACTCAAGAAAAAATTCTCGTCGGTCCCTGTCGATGGAGGTCATGTAAAACTTCTCCACTACGTGCGTACTATCGCCCTGTTGTCCTTTGGATCGTCACGACTGACGACGCTATACAATTGGACGGACGACATCGCTCGGTGAGCAGTTGGCGTGCAACCACGGTGACAGTGAGCAACATACGATTGTGAGGAAGCCAACGCTCTGGTGAGTCGGCCATAAGCTACGAGCCAACTGAGCTATATATCAGCAGCGATGCGGGCCGTCACTGTCGCACGAGCTCAGCATCGTAGACTGATTATATACAGCAAAGATTAGCTGCTAGGCTACGGGTGCATGCTTGACCGCCGTGCGTGGAGGCCTGATCGACCGCTCGGACCCCCATTTCGCAGCTTATTTGGAGTAGTAGAATACAAGCGATGGGTACCCCTGATTAGATCAGAAATCAACAACGACCTTTCCCCGTCAGGATTTTCTCGATCTAGGCCGCGTATCAGCACCAAAACAGTGGCACGTGACAGCCTATTGATAAAGTGGAAACTGCAAGCGACGGCATTAATGTCCCGTACACTAGCGATCAGGGCACCATTGTTGTTAGTTAGATCACGATCAACGACCTCTGCAGCAACTAAATCCTGTCCTGGCAACCAAAAAGAGTGCCATTGTCAGCTTGGCACCAGGACAATCACTAGTAGCTGTTTGACGGGCGTGACCGTGTCAGCTTTGTTCTCGGGTTGATTAGAGCTCTTCCTTGGCGATTCTTGTTCAGTGTATCAACAGTTGCCTTTTGTCTTACGGCTCCGTTTGCAGTCCTGCAGCAACCAACGCATGAACAAGAAACCATATTAACTAGTGAGCTTGATTTTGCACAGAACACCTACTCGGATTGTTGCACGAAATATCATTTTTTGGTGTAACCTGTTGCGGCTAGTTGATATGATTCCTGATGAGTGCATCCCATTTGTAACTGCACACGAGGCAATAAACACTATCGTTGCATGTTTTTATACCACGTTTGCACTTAGAAGCAGAACTCGCATATTAGAAATTATGTCAACATAATGAAATGATGGGTTAGATCTATCTGCAACAGATTACACCAATAGACGGTGCCTTGTGCAAAAAAACCTGAAAAGTATGTGTTCTCTATGATTTCGTTTTCAGTAGTTGGTAATTTGTACAATTTTCTTCAAAGAGCAGATATAAGAAACAGACAATGGGCAAGAGAGTTTTTACGTTACCTTGATACTACCTAAGGATGTCTTCAACGTTGACTCGTAAATTTGCTCCAACATCCATTTGCAGACAGGAAGTAACTAGTCCGTGGACACAGATGCGGGAGCCGGCCATCCAACGTTGCACGCATATAATTCAAACATTTGTTTAAGCATAACATATGTAATTCATATAAACCGGCTGATTGCCATATAAATCGGAGCACATCCATTTTAATCCGGACATTTTCATTAAAAGAAAAGTGGTCGGACCTAAACCTATAGTATGGCGACGCCTAGCTTCCACTTCCTTTGTATGTCGCATCGGCGACCATATCCTTCATGTCGTTTTCATGAGCGCCGGCAGGGTTTAAGACCCGTGAAACAAAAATGTAGTCTCAGCGAGGAAGAGTAGGATATGGCCGACAGACCGGCCCACATGGGACACCAGTTCCTACCGCCTCCCATGCCCTACTCATCCTCGGATGAGTTTGCGGCATGTCTGAAGCTAGTGTCGGTGGACGTGACTTGGATGGTTGACGTGGACGGTTCTTCACTGTCCACCTGCCACATGCAGCCCCGAAAGTTGGACGGCGGCGAGTAGGATATGTAGTTGACAGCGTTCTCGCCCTCAGTCGTGAGTGCATGTGCTTGTATTGCCGCGTCCGGTTGTACCGCCGTTTTGTTACGAGCGGCGGCGTGTTGGGCACGCGTAGCATTGTAGATCGCCCGCTACTCCACAGTGAAGTTCGGGGTCACCGCGATCATGGTGGCCACGGCATCCTCGCTTGCGCGCTCGCCGTAGATTTAGCCCTCCGCGAGCTAGTGCTGCTCAAGAAAGAAGAGGTTGTACCATTGCTTGTCCTGTGCTTGCAAGAACGCCGACGGAGGAGCTGGCGCGGGCTGCTCCTCCTTTGCCATGGCGGCTTCGAAACGCATTTGCTCCATCATGGACAGGCGCGAGGTTGTCGTTAGAACCCATATCCAACGTGAGATAGTCATCGGAGCCCGTCTTCATCATGGGATCGTCGTTGGAGACCTCGAACTACCTAGGAGGCACTTCGCTCGGCTGAGGCACCGCGTTGGCTCACCCATATATATAGAGGGGGAGGCCGCCCTAGTCAGCGTAGCGGGCTCGGCTGGATGCGCTAGCTTGCCTCGTTATTTCTCTTCCAGAAGAAAAAAAGCTTGCATCACTAGTAAACCAAAACAAAAAAATTCAGAGTGTCGATATACTGAAAACCATGAAAAAAAGGACACTCTGGATTTCTGTATATAAAATAAAATATAATCATTTTCGTAAAAAAAAAAGTTTATGAGAATTTAAAAAAACATGAATTTGAAAATATAGTTCGCCAATATAAGAAATGTTCAGAAATATCAAAGTATTCATCAAATTTATAAACCATGAATTTGAAAACGAATTAATCAATTTAAAAAAATACAAATTCGAAAACAACTTCATCAATTTTGAAAGAATATTCATGGTTTTTGTAAAAGTGTTCGCAAAAAGTAAGTAACATTCAATAGAATTTTAAAAATATTCTGAAACAGACATCAATTTTGAAACAAAAATAACTACTTTTTACAAAATCATCATTTTTCCAAAGTTCATCAAATTTGAAAACAATTTCATATTTTTTGAAATGTTCACAAAAATGAGAATGTCCATTGATTTTGAAAAATGTTTACTCATTTAGATAATAATAAAAGAACAACAAAAAATAAGAAAGAAATGAAATGAAGAAAACCAAGGTGGAAAACGCACAAAAAAGTAACAAAAAAATCCCAGGTGACCGCCGTCAAATATGGTGGCACGGCCGTGGTCATCCACCGCGCCACCCTATTGTGACCGTGTGCCTCCCCCATCAAGGACGCAACGCACCACCTCGTCCTCGTCGTTGCCCGAGCTGATATTGCTTCCAAGTGTGCCTCCGTGCAGCCCAACCACCTGCTCCGTTGCTCCGATTGTCTTCCACTCAAAAAGAAAAGCTCACATAATTGTCCCAAGTGAGCCTGGTTGAGATAATGCAGACAAAACTCTATGAGGCATGGTCCTATTTTGCATTGTGTGGGTGGCGACCTAGTGGTGCGGGGGTAGCGAGCTCGTCGACCCGATCGACGTGACCCAAGGGGTCGGTCTGGCTGGTACGTCAAGGCAGTAGCCTCGAATTTGGGCGCATCATTGTGGTTTGCCATAGCATGGGCTACAAAGCGTGAGTGTTGTGCAGCGGTGCGACTCGCATACGATCCAAGGGTATGTGTTTTGATGCAGTTGTAGACTCTTGTAGTGTCAGGGCCGGTCCTGGTATTTCAGGGGCCCGGGGAGGCTTTCTCGCTTGTGTGGTTTTCTGGCCTGGTTTTTCTTATAAACTGATCTATCATGTTTGGTTTTTGATCCGGTTTTCCTTATAAACTCAATCATTTTCTTTCTGAAATATATTCAGGTGGGGTGTCTCCCCCTGACCGTTTAAAAAAAAAACATTTGCATGTTGTTTGGCTGTTTTGCATCCTATCTTCTTGCATCGTAGCACCAACTCTACACATTGTATTTGGTTGCTCGCATTAGTTGTGCGCATACAAGTGCATGTTGTTTGGTTGCATATAGATAGAAAGGTGTGGTAATCTTCTACCCTACATGATGAGCTTGCATGTTACATCTTACACACGATCACATCAATAAAAGAAACAAAAGAGCACTACAATCATGACCAACTGAACGAAGATGATGAAGTTCTTCACTTCAAAGTGTGATCCACCTTGCCAACTTCAACATTGCATGTATAGCACAAACTTGGAGTAAGCATCTTTTGCCGCTTGTCTACTCTTAAACCCTTTATGGTTATTGTTCTGATAACTTGACACTTGTTCATTATATGCTTCCCATGAATTGTAAACCCCTGGAACCCTACCGTGGAACACCACGTACCACTTGTCCTTGCATTGCCAAAGAGCAACAGTTCAAGTAGCAAGCAAACACTAGACATAAAACATAAGTAAGCATGCATGATCATACGACATAGCAAGTTCATCCTACCACTACCATAGTGTCATCTTACAACACATCCAAAATATATTGTTGTCCTACCACCGCAAATTCACCATTGGCGTGTGGGGTTACTATACCACTTCATCAAAATAATATAGGCTAGCATCAAGAGTTTATCAAGCCGTAGCTTTCACAAAATGTACATAGTCACTGTCACCATCATTGCATCGCCATTGACGTCGAGGATCATGCACGTTGTCACCACCACCGTAAGAAGCACTAGTACTAGTGCTTTCCCAGGCAGGTCCTCAGCTAGAGAACCTTGTTGGTCTCTCCCATGGTAACAAACCCAACACCCTTGGCTTTGTTGTTCAACGGTGGCTGAGAGGACTCGTGAGAGCCTCTGGGCTGAAGCCATCTTGGTCCATGACAGTGTTGTAGAGGTCAGGGTGGACGTCGACCGCCTTGCTCTCGATGATTGCGTTGGCGACCTCCTTGATGGCCCGGGTCATGCAGGTAAAGACGGCCACCTCCTCCTCCATCAAGGCTTCCCTCTTGCTCTTCCTATCAAGCAGAGGAATGTGATTGCCATCCTTGTCAAGAGGACTATCAAAGTTGATGGTATCTGACTCCTGGGTGTCTAGAAACTTAGGCATAGACGAGCCGAGCGTCTCACTAGAGTCGAGGGAATGCTTGTCGGTTGCCTTCCCGGACGAGAAAATCTGTTGCATCTAGTGGTAGTTCTGGATGGTTTGTCGAGGTACTATGTGTGCTTGGATGAGCCTAAGAATAAAACACATCATAGTGGTTAGTTAGAATGGCATGCTGCATAGGCTTAAGCATGTGATTAGTTAGAATGACATGGTTGGTGAGCTAATCATGGTGTGGACTTGGTAGTGCTTTGCGTCCAAAAGGATTGAGCAAGTGTCCTCACCCAAGAAGCCATGATCAGGTCTCCCAGCTTGGACACTATGATCCACCTTGATCTTCACTTCCCGAGGTGGTTGTAGGCCTCGGTGGAGGTGACCTCCTGTCCACAAAACTCGAATACCTTCTTTGCAATAGCGTTCAAGTGCACCTTCTTGAAGCGCTTGTCATTCGTCATCTCACTGACTATGATCTCACACATTTTTTAAGCACGACCATCAACAAAGAACGGCTATCATCTCATGGAGTTTCCCCCACCATCATTCTTATCCTCTGCGGCTGCCTTTTGAGCAGCAGCACGAGTTGCACCATTGGGTTGAGCCAACACAAATTCTTAAGCCACAAATAGTGGAACCGTACCTGACACGTCAAAAACTTCTGAATCAAGAGGCAACTGGTTGATTGGAGACTGGGAGTCCTTGATGTATGACGCCGGAAAAAGGCTCTAGGAAAGGACAAGCGCCTTACTAAACTCTTGCATATGCATATCCTACAAGCACATCAGCAATAACACAACACACTACATCTGGACGGTAGGAACTACGAGTAAACATGGACAATATGAATGAACACTTCATATGGACAGATCAAACGAGCACTACCACATGGAGACGCGAATGATCTAGTTCAAGAGAACAACTTAAATCATAGCAAGGAGCTCAATGAATTGGCAAACATACTTGCATACTGGCATACTGCCAATCAAGCATACTACCAATCCATCCATCACTACTACCTTGCCGACATGGAAACAACTCCTAGCATGCTTCAAATCCGTCATCACTAGCTACAAGAACATCACACTCACACAGATCGGCTAGTTACAATGCTCACAAATCTAACCCTACCAGATGCTCACGGATCTAGATAGAACTAGTAGAGAGAAGGAGGTGATTGAACTCACAAATGCCATCGGAGCAGCCATAAAAGAGGCGTTGAGGACGTTGGAGAAGAGCAGGAGTCGATTCACCGCTACCGCCAACCGATGGTCGAAGCAGTAGCGTCGCTTACCTTGTTATCGCTTACCTTGTTATCGATATCGATCCTCACAGGAGCGAAAGCTCAAGAGGGGGGCATGGTGGCGGAAGCTTTGACGCGCTACGATGAGGCTGGCTATATAGGGCGATCAATCGGCGGTTGGTGACATCAAATTCTCTCTCCATTTTTTCGCAGATGTGCGCGAGCTCCCACCATCTTCGCGGGCGCAGGGGGTTAGCGTCGCATTCCCCTCCCTGCATTGCTCGAGCCTGACTCACTAGAAACGGTCAACTGGGTCTGGTTAGGACTGCTTTAAGGTTTATACGAACCGAGATTCGCATGAAAGCTAGGCAACCAAACAACTGTTTTTCTTTCCACGCGGATTTATATTGAGCTTGATACAGGCAACCAAACGTTTCATTGTTCTTTTTTTAAACACAGTATAAACGCAAACGCTTATATAAACGTGCATATACTCATCTCTATGAACGCGTACACACATCTTATCTCTATGAACATCTCTCGAAGACTGAGTCGGCATATCATTTTAAGATTTACGAATTCACTATAGACGCCTCGTCATCCGCATGAACTTCTCCTCCTACTAAATACACATTGCCAAAAATCCTAAAATGAATCTAAAAATAATGCGAGCAATATGACTTAAACCCTAATGAACTGGGATACCACTATTCTTTTAACCATCCAAACATAAATTAATTTATAAAATACTCCCTCTGTAAACTAATATAAGAGTGCACTGTATAATGATCAAAGCGCTCTTACATTATTAGTTTACCGAGGGAGTATTATTATTCTCCTACGCGCGCATGCATGGGTCGTCGTCACCGATGACACTGTAAAATTCGCTGGACGACATCGCTCAGTGAGTAGTTGGCATACAGCCACAGTAACCGTGAGCGTGACTTGATTCTCACAAAAGCCGACGCTCCAGTCCAATAGGTACGAACGAACGGGGCAATTAGCGGCGACGCGTCGTTATTGTCACACGAGCTCAGCATGATTGACAGACTTGTGGCCAAGAAAATACTACCTCCGTCCCAAAATAAATGTTTTAAGCTTAGTATAATTTTGTACTAACGCTAGTACAAAGTTGAGACAGTTATTTTGGGATGGAGGGAGTACTTGTTATACTTGTTAGTTTACGTGTATCGATTGATCGTCGTGCGTGCAGACAATCGAGTGGTTAAAAAAAGTGTACTAGCTTTGGGGGTTTGCTTAGGCATCAGTCATGACTACGACAGCCCATTGAGAAACTAATAAATTGCAAACGACAGCTAAATGCTCCCTAAACTCCCCATCAGAGCACCTTTGTCATCAAATATCAATACATCATAATCGACGACCTCTGCAACTGCGAGATGTAATAGTACCACTTGCCTACCCTAGATCGGACAATTTTTTAATCTATCTCTCTTAATAATAAAGAGGCTGCTTTTTCGTCGGAATTTTCACCACGACATTTTTACAAAGAAGCCCCTGTCTTTTTAGATAATTAAACTCACGGTCCTTCCTCAAGTGAGAAAAGGTTTTGTTCAGAAATAAACCCCCTTTCTTACCCTCGCCTCCCCATCCCAACCGTCAGGAGGCGCCCGACCTGCGCGATGTCGATGGATCTGGAGGCGGGTGCGACGACTTGCTCCGGTGATGGTGCCGTCCTGCTCGTCTAGAGAAAGAGAGAGACACAACGTGAGGGAGAAATGATGGAGAGGAAGAAAGGAGAAGGAGAAGTGGCGTAAGGTGAGGGAGTCAATCACTGGCGGCGGTGCCTCCGGTGACCAACGAGCGGGCCTAGTTTTTTTTTTCAATTATAATGTAACGGGGACGCGTGGACTCTCGTCGGCCTTCGTGGCCGGCTTTTAATGTTTAATGTTTGCTTATTATTTTTGGAAATGCTTTATTTTTTTATGAGCCGACAAAAAATGGGTCGAGCCAGTGTTGGATGCATGCGTCGATCCAAACGCTGAAGCGGACGTTGTGTCCGTCGGACCGACTCAAACAGACAAAAAGCGGACAAAATCGCCGTTCGTTTGGGTGAGCCCGTTGGAGTTGCTCTAACCGCAATGAAACAGTTCTTGTAATGAAACAATAGTATTTGTAATGAAACAGTAATTGTAATGAAACAGGTGTACTAAAGATCCAATTTTATATTCAATGTAATCCAAAATACTATTGGGAACAATGAAAAAAATTATAAACTGAATTTATTTGCCTTGTTATCACAGAATATACTCCTAGGTGAATATGAATTCAGCAAAGTGTTTGTAAAAGCACTTGACTGAAATTAAATTCAGTTAGGTGCATGTAAAATCACTAGGTGCATATATATATTCAACAAAGTGAAGCACTAGGTGCATATATATTTAGCAAACTTAACTTCAGCTTCTACTTCTACATGTACTTGCGCTTCTTCTTCATCTTGCAGACCGCAAAGTCCATCCCCATCTCTCGCACAGCATCACGACGACATCCTTATCGCCAACCAACATCGCTCCATATCATCCACTTCGCATCCACCATCTCCATCACCGATCCATAGGAAGCACATGCAATTCCAACTCCTCCGAAGCCAAGAAGCTCACGGTCAAAGCAATAAACCCAAGTTTTGACGTCGTACGTGGGGTGTGAGTGGAGCGGGGTGCGAGCGCATAGCGGGTGTGAGTGGAGGCGGAAGAAAGATAGAGATGACAAGGAGAGAGGGTGGTGGGTGAGGTGGCGGAAGTGAGGCAACAGAAAGAAGAGAGAGCGATAAGTGCGTGGGTGACACGAGTGTAAAAATGAAAAAAAATCAAGAAAAATCATAGCATAACAAAATTAAGTTTTCTTCGGCGGCAATTACTTCGGTACAAAGAAAGCACATAACATTAATATTAATCGTTTGTAGTATTTCATAATGAACATGGAGTATAATGTACGTGAATATGCAATGTGACATGCGGTCACTCATCTCGATTATCTTTGTAAAAGTACCGTCGAAATTTGTCACAAGCCTCCCTAGAAAGTTTTTTTGAAAAGTCACTAGTTGCTAATAATAGTGCAGTACTACATTCGAAATGCCGAAAGATGAAAAGAGAACTCGTCCACCAGTCCGGTAAAAAAACGAGCTCGTCCACCCCGCTGCCACCGTGCACGACAGCTCACGGAGCCCGCGGATCGCGATCCGCGTGACGGCCGCAAACCCGAATTCACACCCTCCATTCGGCCCCGATCCAACGGCGCCCGTCCCGTCGATCCCCCGCCGCCCGTCCCGCGCGGCCGAAACCCAAATCCCAAATCTTCGCGCGCAAAGCACCAAACCCGTCTCGATCCCCTTTAAAACCCACCTCCATTCCTCCCCGAGTCCACCACCGGCAAGTGAAATCCCAATCTCGATACGCCACAGGCAGCAGCAGCAGCAGCAGCAGCAGCCAGATCCTTCTCCTCCGTCCCGATGGCCCGCACGAAGCAGACTGCCCGCAAGTCCACCGGCGGCAAGGCGCCGAGGAAGCAGCTGGCGACCAAGGCGGCGCGCAAGTCGGCGCCGGCGACCGGCGGCGTCAAGAAGCCCCACCGCTTCAGGCCGGGAACCGTCGCGCTCCGGGAGATCCGCAAGTACCAGAAGAGCACGGAGCTGCTCATCCGCAAGCTCCCCTTCCAGCGCCTCGTGCGGGAGATCGCGCAGGACTTCAAGACCGACCTCCGCTTCCAGTCCTCCGCCGTCTCCGCGCTCCAGGAGGCCGCCGAGGCCTACCTCGTCGGGCTCTTCGAGGACACCAACCTCTGCGCCATCCACGCCAAGCGCGTCACCATCATGCCCAAGGACATCCAGCTCGCCCGCCGCATCCGCGGGGAGAGGGCCTAGGCTCTGCATGCGCTCTGTGATGTGTCAGCTGCGCCTGAATCCTGCTAGATGTTTATGACTCTGTAGTTGTTTGCTCCTCTTGTTGTTTCCCCTGCTTGTATGCCCGATGGATGCCATCAAATGTTCAAACCTCTGGTTTGATAAATGGAAATGAAGTATCTTTTATGATAGACCCGCCCACGTTGTTCTACCTTTTCTGTGCAGTTAGATCTTGTGCGTGCTGGTCCGACTAGGTGGGTTCACTGTGTGTAAGAATGGAATCCCCTGTTTGATTGCTGCAAGCCTGCAACTACGAATTTCTTGGGGATTTTGTTCCTGGATTCTCTGGCTGGAACTGTTGGTCCGGATAGTAGCAGTTCTTGTCCTGTGGTCCGGATGTGTGTCGGGTCGTTCTGTTTGTGGGTGTTGACATGATGTGTCGTCTCAGCCTTTGTATCGTGATTCTTGAATGGAATTGGAATGGAAAAGTTTCGGTTATCATGCTAATTCTCTCCCCCAGTGTCCCTGTTTGATTATAAATTGCTCCATGATTCTGCAATGGTTTCGTGATATGAAGCGATCTGATTATGCAAGTGACAGGTTTGGACAATATGCTGCTCCCCATGGGCTATGCGATTTTGCTGGGGCGCTCTGTTATTTATAGTTGGCCCCTGCGTGATTCAGTTTCATGCACGTTTCTGCAGGCATTTGGTGAATTTATTTGAGATCTCAATTTATTTTGGCCTTCGGCTCTGGTTGATGTGATTCTGAAATTGGCTGGACTGGTTGATGCGGGCTAGATGTGATCTACGGAGTAAGTTTATCTCCGTTTCTCAGATCTTGTTAATTAGGTTCAGTGATTGGATGTTATGTTTGCTGAATGATATCCTTCCAGTTCCAGGGATGATTCCTGTGCTGAGTTTTCTCTGGTTGCGATTGTTCATGTCTCCATGATGATTCTTGTGGATCAGAAACTTGAGTTGACAGTTACGGTAGATACTAGAATTGTTTTGTTTTGTCTGATCCCTTCAGTATTATCCACTTAATCTAAACAAGTTTACAACATGCAGTAGTACTGTACATCATAAGAGAAACAAGTACTGTGATTAAACTTGTGCTGTGATCAGCCTATGAGAGTATAACAGGACACACTGTAAGTCCATTATTTTCTTTATCATCCTACACCGCTGTTACCTGACATAATGCACAATTTGGTGTCAGCAGCACTCTCTCCGATTAAACTTGCGCTGTGATCAGTCTATGAGACTATGTCTCAAAGTTTTCATGAAAGATTAGAAGTGGACATGAATACAAGCCACTCATCACTGCAGTTGCTATGCTATGACGTTGTTTGCAGCTTCTGTGGCTGAATTCTGTTAAGTAAATAGGCAATTTTCCGAGCATATTAATTCACGAGATAATAACTAGCATGGCATTGACTAGACTAATGATATACTGATCTTGAGCTAACCTAGCACATAATACGCATATAGTGGATACATCTATGCAGACAAGCAGTAGTGCTAGGATAAATACGAACATGAGGATAAACGAGTCATACCCTCCAATCGGCCAGTTGGCCGTAGCAGCAGCGGCGGCGGCGGCAGTATCCTCTGCCATCTTCTTCTCGGCTTCCTCGCGGAGACAGTCAGCTTCGCTTGGTGAAGACATGGCGATGACGAGGGCGACGCGGACATAGACGAAGCAGACGGACGGAGGCGAGCAGTCGCGTGATCGCTCCCCAAAAACCTAATCGCCCCTCTCCCATACAGGAACCGGAGAGCGCGAGGTTTCAGAGGCCTGCTCTCCCGTCGACCGTGTACGCGGTAAACGGGACGGAGTCGCCGGCGGCTGCAGCAGTCAAGGAAGGAACGCGTGAGGCAGATGTGATCTGATTCTCGTGACGGCTAGGGTAGGCGACCGCGTGCTTATAAAGGCGGCTGAGGAGGAGTGCGCGAGGGCACCTTCTCTTCTCACTCTCCAATAGCATGTGGAAGAGAGACCCTTATAAAGGGGTCCAAACTCTCCTCCACTAGCGGGGTGGGACTAAACTCCCACCACCTTGTCATGCCACCACCTACATGGGCCCTTGGAGATTTTTCTGAAATTCTCTAATGGGCCTAAAGCCCACATCCAAATTTCAACAATCCCCCACCAGATCTCAAGGGCACATCGTGTTCCCTCGTTCCAATCACTGTTTTAATATACCAGCATTTCAGTGAAGACCTATTAAGGTTGAGCTTCACCTAGAACAAGTAGCTACACCCCTTTACAACTGAACAATGGACTATGCCTTGAATTGTCAGTTTGGCGTAAAGGAGCTTCACCACAAGTCTTACTAGTACTAGACTGCCGAAGGTGACCCCTCGGGTGGAGCATATTAGTCACACTCCTGGCCTATTCATGAGTTTACTAGAGATCACCCAAACCTCATAGACGGTGACCAGCTGTCAAGCTCATATAGGTGTGTTCCTCCAAAGATCGCTCTGTAGGACAGTATCTTGCTTACATATAAGCTTTAGAACACATTAAGACAGTAGTCATCCTACCATACAGTATCCGAGAGTATTGCATCTCCAACGGAGTGGGTTAGTAAAGTTACTCTCCTCAGTTCACCACTGGCTTGTTTTCCCAGGTTCTACTTCACGGGATCTCCGATCATATAGGTTGGGTTACTACCATGGCAACTCATGTGGGTCTCATACCCATCTCCCTCGATGCACTATCTATCACAACACGTGATAGCCCTTTAGTAAAGGGATCTGCCAGATTCTTAGCCGTTTGGATATAATCCAACGCTATCACTCCGGAGTTTCTCAAACATCTGACAGACTTCAATCTCATTCTTATATGTTTGTTGGACTTCATATTGTCCTTTGAACTCTTCACTTTAACAATAACCGTTTGATTATCGCAGTTCATAAGGATAGCCGGAACCGGCTTCTCAACCACAGGTAAGTCCATCAAAAGATCTCGAAGAAATTCTGCTTCGACACCAGATGTGTCTAATGCTGTTAATTCTGCTTCCATTGTCGATCTTGTTAAGATCGTTTGCTTGCAAGACTTCCACGAAACAGCACCACCCCCAAGAGTAACATATACCCAGTAGTGGCCTTCATCTCATCAGCATCAGAGATCCAATTCGCATCATTATACCCTTCAAGTACCGATGGGAATCCCGTATAGTGAAGACCGTGGTTGACAGTACCTTTCAAGTAGCGCATAATTCTTTCAACAACACGCCAATGAACATCGCCCGGGTTTGCGACAAACCGGCTAAGTTTGCTCACAGCAAACGCGATGTCAGGCCTCGTTGCGCTAGCTAGGTACATAAGTGAACCGATAATTTGAGAGAATCTCAATTGATCTATAGTTGTGCCTTTAAACTTTCGAATAAGCACACTAGGATCATATGGTGTTTGACAAATTTTGCAGTTTGAATATCCAAAGCGACTCAAAATCTTATCAACATAGTGAGATTGCAGAAGTGTAATCCCACCCTCATCATCTCTCAACAGCTTGATGTTCAAGATAACATCAGCCACCCCAAGGTCCTTCATCTCAAAGTTTTGAGACAGAAAAGACTTAACCTCCTCAATTAGTTTGAGGTTGGTTCCAAATATCAGTATGTCATCAACATACAAGCACAATATAACTCCTTCGCCCCCACCATGGCGATAGTATACACATTTGTCAGCTTCATTAACAACGAAGCCAACAGATGTCAGAGTTGTATTAAACTTCTCATGCCATTGCTTAGGTGCTTGTCTCAGACCATATAAAGATTTCAGCAACTTACACACCTTTCCTTCCTGACCTTCTATCACAAAGCCATCTGGCTGTTGCATATAGATTTCCTCATTTAGCTCTCCATTTAGGAAAGCCGTCTTAACGTCCATTTGATGAACGAGAAGACCATGAGAGGCCGCCAATGAGAGTAGTACTCGAATGGTGGTCAGTCTAGCCACAGGTGAATAAGTATCGAAGAAATCTTCCTCTTCTTTCTGGGCATAGCCCTTGGCCACAAGCCTAGCCTTGTACTTTTCAATCGTACCATCGGGCCTAAGCTTCTTTTTGAACACCCACTTGCATCCCAATGGTTTGCAACCATAGGGACGATTAGTGATTTCCCATGTCCCGTTAGCCATGATGGAATCCATCTCGCTACGGACCGCAGCTTTCCAGTAATCAGCATCTGGAGAAGCATACGCTTCTGAAATAGAAGAGGGATTATCATCCACGAGGTATACGAAGAAATCATCACCAAAGGTCTTTGCAGTCCTTTGTCTCTTGCCCCTACCACGGACTTCCTCGTCATCCTCCTCAGGATTTTCATCATGTGTTTGTTCATAGTATTCCATAGGAATGGCAGGCTCAGGAGTTATCTCAGATTCCTGTCTAGAAGTGCTTTGCATATCTCTCATGGGAAATATATCCTCAAAGAATGTAGCATCCCTCGACTCCATTATTGTACCGACCTTCATGTCAGGTACCTCAGATTTCACTACTAGAAATCTATAGCCTACGCTATTCTTAGCGTATCCCAAACTAACGCAATCCACAGTCTTTGGTCCAAGCTTACGCTTCTTGGGGATCGGTACATTGACTTTCGCCAAGCAGCCCCAAGTACGTAAGTACGAGAGCGTCGTCCTTCTCTTCGACCACTCCTCGTAGGGAGTGACCTCATTATCTTTTGTAGGAACTTTATTCAGGACATGACACGCGGTCAATATAGCCTCCCCCCACCATGCCTTGGATAAACCCGATGTATCTAACATGGCGTTAACCAAATCAGTTAGAGTACGGTTTTTCCGCTCGGCAACCCCGTTAGACTGGGGTGAATAGGGAGGCGTCCTCTCATGAGTAATGCCGTGTTCCGCACAACATGAATCAAATTCGTTTGAGAAGTACTGTCCACCACGATCAGACCAGACTCGTTTAATTTTCTTTTCAAGTTGATTCTCAACTTCTGCCTTATAGATTTTAAAGTAGTGTAGAACCTCATCTTTAGTATTTAACAGATACACATAGCAAAATCTAGTGGAATCATCTATCAATGTCATGAAGTATTTCTTTCCACCTTTAGTCAACACACCATTGATCTCACAAAGATCAGAATGTTTGAGTTCTAATGGTGCCAAGTGTCTCTCCTCTGCAGCCTTGTGAGGCTTGCGAGGTTGCTTTGCTTGCACACACGAATGTCACTTACAACCTTTGGCTAAAGTGAAAGTTGGGATTAAGTTCAGTTTTGCTAGCCGCGACATAACACGGAAACTTATGTGACAAAGACGTGAATGCCAAACTTCAGATTCATTAACACTCGAATGAATATTGTTCACGACTTTGTTACAAAAATCTGCAAGAGAAAGGCGGAACAGACCTCCGCATTCATAACCTTTTCCAACGAAAAGTCCATATTTCGTAACTACTACTTTATTAGACTCGAATACCAACTTCAACCCTTCCCTACACAGAAGGGAGCCACTAACGAGATTCTTCTTGATGACGGGGACATGCTGCACGTTCTTCAGCTGCACGATCCTTCCCGAAGTAAACTTCAGATCGACCGTGCCAACACCAAGAACAGAAGCACTCGCGCCATTCCCCATCAATACGGACCCGCGACCGGTGGCCTGATAAGAAGAGAACAATGATAAGTCAGCACACACATGAATATTTGCACCCGTGTCCACCCACCAATCGGTGGACTGACAAACTGTAAATACAATAAGTAAATTACCGTACCCAGATGCACCACTTTCATTGTTGCCCACAATCATGTTGGCAGACTTGGAGTCCTGCGTCGGCTTCTTGTACTTGTTTGGGCATTTGTTCGCCCAATGTTCCTCTGAACCACAAGTATAGCAGCCATCTCCCTTCTTATTCTTCTTGAAGGGCTTCTTTCCCTTCTTCTTGAAGTCGGTATTCTGTTGGACAGAATTCTTTCCCTTGGGCTTGTGAGAATTGAAGTTCCTCTGATGTACCATATTGGCAGCAGAAGAGCTTTCCACCGCTTTTCCATTGGAGTCCTTTGCTCTCGAGTTATGCTCAACACTCAGATGGCCGATGATGTCCTCTACTGAGAACTCACGCCTCTGATGTTTCAGAGTAGTAGCAAAGTTCCTCCAGGAATTAGGGAGCTTAGCAATTATACAGCCCGCGACAAACTTGCCCGGCAAATTGCACTTAAGAACCTCAAGTTCCTTAGCTATGCATATTATCTCATGAGCTTGTTCCAATACAGAACGGTTGTCAATCATCTTGTAATCGTGGAACTGCTCCATAACATACATCTCACTCCCAGCATCGGTGGCCCCGAATTTAGATTCGAGCGCCTCCCACAACTCCTTGGCAACATGCATATGTAAATATGCATCAACCAGCTTATCTCTGATCACGCTAATGACTGCTCCAAGGAATAGGACGGTGGCCTCCTTAAACATCTTCTCCTGTTCAGGAGTGATAGTTTCCGTAGGAGTGACACCGGCTACCCAGAACACGTTCATAGCTGTGAGCCATAAGGTGGTTCTCGTTTGCCAACGCTTGAAAAAAGTACCGGTAAACTTATCCGGTTTTAGTGCAGCAGCAAAACCATTACTCGAAAAATTCCTACACACATTAGGTTTTTGGATTGTTGAGTAAATAGGCAATTTTCCGAGCATATTAATCCACGAGATAATAACTAGCATGACATTGACTAGACTAATGATATACTGATCTTGAGCTAACCTAGCACATACTACGCATATAGTGGATACATCTATGCAGACAAGCAGTACTGCTAGGATAAATACGAACATGAGGATAAACGAGTCATACCCTCCAATCGGCCAGTTGGCCGTAGCAGCAGCGGCGGCAGTATCCTCTGCCGTCTTCTTCTCGGAGACGGTCAGCTTCGCTTGGTGAAGACATGGCGATGACGAGGGCGACGCGGACAGCAGTCGCGTGATCGCTCCCCAAAAACCTAATCGCCCCTCTCCCATACACGAACCGGAGAGGCGAGGTTTCAGAGGCCTGCTCGGCTAGGATAGGCGATCGCTTGCTTATAAAGGCGGCTGAGGAGGAGTGCGCGAGGGCACCTTCTCTTCTCACTCTCCAATGGCATGTGGAAGAGAGACCCTTATAAAGGGGTCCAAACTCTCCTTCACTAGCGGGGTGGGACTAAACTCCCACCACCTTGTCATGCCACCACCTACATGGGCCCTTTGAGATTTTTCTGAAATTCTCTAATGGGCATAAAGCCCACCTCCAAATTTCAACAAATTCGATCCCAGCACACGTAGTTTTGCGCTTCTCTGCAGGCGCCGTTGCACTTGCAAAAGTCGCCGTTTACAAACTTGGTGTTACGCATTTGGGTTAAATATTGTGACTTCTGTTACTGAATCCAGAGCAAGCTTCGGTGTAATGCGGAAGCTACACGAGGAAGGCCAACCAGTTTCAGTCGTACCTGACACTTGTATTTTCAGATATGGATATGAACCAAAACGACTGATGTACACATTGGATGTCAGAAATGATTCCAGAGAGAGATTACCACGAGCTTTTCGTTAATTATTTTGGTCATTTCAAGTTATAATAACAATCAATTGTGCTACCCCCATTTATCTGTAATGTGCGCTGTATGTGTCTGACAACTGAAGGAAGAGTTTCCCTGACAGTCTATCGTGTGCAGAAAACTGCTTAAAACTTCAGGTCAGCATCAGGTGCGTTTTACAGTCTCGTGTAGAGCAGACAGTCCATTTTGGTTCGCACTGTAAAATTCACGAAATTCAGACAATGTTGGCAGTGTCATTTTGTCAGGAGATTTTATTTCACCACAGGTGCCAACCGATCCGATCACTCTATTGCCGAACTCCTTCATCCGTCGGAACCGAATGGCGTGGGAGAAGGGGCTGATCCGGTTGACGAACAACGGCATGTTGAGCGTCAGTGCCGTCAAGCCAGCGCGGCAAAGTTCATGGACAAACATCAGGAAATCAAGTGTGGGAGAAGGGGCTGATCTTCCATGTGTATCTGCTTCCTTGTCTTGCATTTTCTTTGCCATGCTGGTTGCTTTTGGGCTATAAAAGTCGAGTCCTACTGGGCTGAACAAAGTTCGCCCGGTTTATCCTGTTTTTTTTTTCAAACTGGGGTTATACTTTCGATAAAAGGATCAAAACACAAAAGATTGCAGCCGCGGGAGCCTACCAAAGTCTGATCCTTTGTCCAACGCCGGTCTTGGTGGCGTTTACACTTTCTCCATGCTGATGCTTAAAACCTGGTACTTCGATTGCCATGGTCCATGACGTTTATGCGAAAAAAGTTTATTCTGAACCCTGAACTTTCTTGGAGAAGTTCGGCGAAACAAACTCTCAAGTCGAAATTTTGGTCGTTTGCAACCTGAGGTATGTAATTCTGATCTAAATCAAACTTTTGGATCAACTTCCAAAAAGGGATTGTCGGGATAGCTGGATTGATGGCATTTCGCAAGGGCCGCACACCTACTCCTCGCTAGGTCGGCCCGCTTAAGTTTTTTTTTTGTTTATGAAAAATGCAAAGAGCGCAACCCCTTGCTTCGTGATGGACCAGACTGCTGAAATATTTTTCGTCAAAAAAGATTGCAAAGGCAACCCCCTCATCCTTGATGGAACGACAACTTTAGTTTTTTCATTAAACAAAAAAGATAAACAAATTGTGTGGCTTGAACGCGAGACCACTTGATGTTGATGTTGGGAGGCACAACTAACCACGAGAACCGTGTGGGGGCATCTCCCTCAGCGTAGACTTTTGCCCCCCAAAGGCTCGGGTCTCCGACGTTGAGAATGCGGAGTTAACCCTCCCATTCACTCCACAGGAGGTGTAGCAAGCTATCACCTCCATGAAGGCTAGCTCGGCCCCAGGCCCGGATGATCTCCCTGTCTCGTTCTTCTCAAAATTCTGGGAGGTCTCGCACCCGGTCATATGCCTATGTTCCATGAATTTTATATTGGAGGGGGGAAGAGATGGGGGAGGATCCCGAGGAGGAGGCGCCAGAGGAGGAGCCACAGACGCCGGAGGAGGCGTTGCAGCAGGAGCTAGAGGAGGAGGCGCTGCCGCACGAGCTAGAGGAGGAGGCGCTAGCGGTCATGAATCTGTGGCCTGATCAACTAGCCATCCTCAACTCCATCCGCTCGGAGTCAGCTACAAAGGCCTGGCGTTTTCGTTAGCAGCAGATGGAGGCAGCGCGGGCGGCGCAGGCGTGGGCGGATTAGGCGGCGGCGCAGGAGGATCAGATCATCTCCGACGACGAAGATGCGTAGTGCACTAGGTAGTACGTAAGATATGTTGGGTTCTACCGTAGGTGCATCGTATGCGAATTAAAATTTTCCTATGCGCATAACATCCAAGAACATGCTACGGAGATGGATCACAGATCATTACCACTAGACGCGTAGTGTCGTGCAAGAGAAGTAGAGTTGGGGCAACACGTTGCATGGTCTGTCTTCTCCTTGTCCGATCTCCCTCGAACAGCTGGTCACCGGATCATCTCCCTCGAACAGCCGGTCGCCGGATCCCACGTACAAGTTCGTCGGAGCGGCGTAGGTGCACCGTCTCTAACGGTATCCGCGTGTGCAGGAGGAACACCGTGCAGCGGACTGTGAGGTCCAGATCACACAATTGGGGGCGACGAGTGGAGGTGGTTGGGTGCAACACATGCACAACCCTAATGACGGCACAAAAGCGATCAACTTAATAAGTGTGCCGCACCTCCACTATATATAGGCGTGTGGCGTGGGCTCAACCCTTGGGCCTCGCACGGACCCTAATGCCCACGTGTTCCTTCCCTTAAGCGCGCGACCCTTTAGGTTGTCGTTCACTTGGTCGCGAGTGAGACCATGTCGGACTCGGCTAGTCGGTAGCAGCCTTTAGCAAGGGATGCCGACTCCAAGTGTCCGATGAAGCTGGTTAGGCGAACCTGTATTTTATACTTTTATTTCTTTTGCCGGACGATATACGTCTCGAACAAGACTTTTGTTTCCTTTGTCACACGATATACGTCTGGAACAGGAAAACGACGATCGTGTTGTCATCGATGCGCCAAACCAACCTGTCGCATCCCAAAATGTCTGCATATGCGGACTTGAATTTATAACGTTCACAGGTCCAAAGTAACCAAGTTTAACACATTTCTTAATTAAACATAAAACATAAAAATGATAAGGCTCCTCGCTCGTGAGGCCACCGTCGTCTTCAGCAGCGTCGTCCTATTCGTTGTCGTCGCTGATGAGGTCGACGTATGGAGACGGTTGCCAAAGGTGGGCTGGCAGTTCGTGCGAGACTAGAGGCACTAGCGGCGTTTGCAGCACCTCCTCCCATGGCTCCTGTTCATGCTTGGGTGACCGCGATGGCGTCCCTGAACATTGCCCGACACCCAGCGTGTCGACCATCTCCGGCACCGTGTTTGACCAGCCCCACTGCTGGCCCACCAGCTGCGGGTTCCATGTGGCAAGGGGCAGCTCATCCATCACCTCCTCCTTCACCATAGCGGCCTGCTCTAGCTCCAAGATGGTTGCATCATCGACCACAGAGAGGGCCAATGTCGTATCCAAGCCCACCCATTGACGCTCGTCATGCGTATTCGTGGAGTCCTCCATGACACGCCTCATGAGCTCAGCCTCCTCCTGCTCAGTCATCGGAGGTCGTGGTTGCAGGGACATGAACGGAGATGGCGTGAGGCCGCGCATACACCTACGGACGCGCGTTTGGGGCGGGCTAGCAGCACGACACCGGTGTGGGCTAGGCGGACAACCAACAAAAAAGAACTGCTGTCGCAAGTCGTGCTCGTCGCGGAGCCACGTATCCCACAATGGTGAGTTCATGCAGTCCTTGCCAAACGGGGCGTCCTGGCACGGCCCGCCATAAACAGGCCTGGCACGGCACGGCCCGTCCGGGCACGAATATTAGCCTGGCACGGCACGGCCCGTCCGGGCACGAATATTAGCCGGGCCGTGCGATGCTGGCCCACGTGCGCAGCCTCCCGGCCCAAGCACGGCACGGAGGCTATACGGGTCGGTCCGTGGGCCCACTAGGCCCGCTAGCCTGCTAGATTTTCTTATTTATTTTAGGCTGTTATTTGGGATGATTTTGGCATGTCCGGTTGTTTTTGGACCGACTTTTACATATTGGGCTGTTCTTTCGGCCAATTTTGGTCTATTAGGTTATTTTTATCTTATATATATATATATATATATATATATATATATATATATATATATATATATATATATATATATATATATATATATATGGTAAACGGGTCGTGCCGTGCCGGCCCGCGTGCCCAGCCCTCAGGCCGAGGCATGGCCCGAGGCGGGCTGCGTGCCTGGCACGGCCAGATTAGCCCGTGTCGTGCCTGGCACGTGGCGTGCCAGGTCGGCGTGCTTCCGGGCTGGCCCAAAAAGCACGGCCCGTTTGGCCACCTTTGAGTTCATGGCGTACCTTGGGTCGTCGAGCAGATCCGGTGGCACGCGCGGGCGGTGTTGGTCGATCTCCTCAACGAGGGTGCATTCGCTCACCGGCACTGGAGGGATTGGCACTCGATCCGCGGACAGATGCTAGTAGTTCGAGAGGTGTGTATCTCCCGAGGGGAGTGGCATCGTCGTCTCCCGGTACCTCCGGAAGATGTCCGCAGAGACATAGGGCCGAACACGTTGCGGGGCCGCAGGCGACGCAATGGCAAATGTCGGCACAGACGATGGGGGAACTCCTAGAGCGGCCGGAGCGGCAGCTACCAGAGGAGGAGCCGGTCTCATGGTCGTTCTTCCCCTTGCTGGTCCAAGACGAGGTCATGGCAACGGCGGCGCGGGGCTTGGGTTTTGCTAGTTCCTGTCGGGGGTGAACGAGGGAGGAGCGGCCGGAAGTGCAAGATGTGGACTGGTCGGTCCACATTTTCCACATTAAGAAGGACGACGGCCCACTAGTTGGGTCGCTGGCAGCCGGGGCCCGCCGCACATCCGCGTTTAATTTAGGCGGTGGGGGTAGTTGGGAGGCCGACACGCGTCCCCAAGGCAGACAAGGAGCAAGCGTGTCCCCGTCCCTTCGTCGTGCATGTGAACACAAACCGGATGCAGATTTATGCAAAAAATGAGGCGGGTCGAAAACCAAATAAACATTTTTTGCGATTGCGGTCGTGCGTTGAGCTGGTCCATCTGTCTGCTTTACCCTAAACACACATATGCAGACAGGATGGGGTCTTCGCCTTACATGATAAGATATCAATCGGTGAGGTGGCCGAGAGGAAGCGACGATGCCCATGTTCTTTAGTATTTTACTAGTGGTAGGGGCGCGCCTCTTTGGCGTGTTTGTGCGCACTAAAAGTTTGTTGTAGCACATGGTAATGTCTTTGGATGACAGGTTAGTTTGCTTATCAAGCAGATGAGCAACAATGGCATTTTAGCGACCGAAAAAAGTTCGTGGCTGGCAATCCTACACCACTTCTTGCACCAATGCCCGGGAAACCGCTCCTTGATGGGCTCGAGCAGCCTGACGGCAATGTCGAGGTTGGCCTTGGTGCCGTGCGCGAACTCCGCGGGGCACTTGGTGGTGCTGAAGGGGCCGCCGTTCTTGGTGTCCATCTTGAAGGTCCCTGCCGAGTTCCAGCTGCAAGGAGCAGTCAGATCGGGGGGCGCGTAAGAGAAGAGATGGGGCAGGAGATCAGTGGATCGGGCGGATCGCGGCTTCTTAAGCGCAGCATGAGGGGCGCGCAGTTCTTCTCGGCGATGGTGCCGTCGTCCCGCTCGGACCTCCCCCGCCCTGCCAACCAATGGGACGGCTGGGATGGCAGCGGCGGTGGCGGCAACCCTACTGGCAATCGGGAATGGAAGGAACAAGAGGTGAGAAAAGTTGTGTGGGAGGGAAGAATTAAAAGAGGTCGCTCTGCTCCATTCTTCCATCTCTCTCTTCTAAAGTGTTTTGCCCAGATACAACGCGTGTGTCCCATTGAACCTGATGTGGACATGCCTTGCTTCGAAGGAAAGAGAATTACACTCTACAGGATTCTCTAGTCAATCAATACAGTAAAGTAGCATACATGGCATAGCCCATCGTTGGCCCTGGCTTCCCCTCTTGAAGAGTGTAATATTCATGACTTCGTGTATATTTTGTACTACGTGATGTAACTCTTTTGATATGAGCAATAAACTTTGGGAGTTTGAAAAAAAAAGGAGGGGAAGTGGTACGTGTCCCAACACAGTAACATCCAGTACCCCATGAAGAAAACAAATTGCACTCTCGTGTTCTCAGGATCCTGCACACCGGAACTCACCGTCGTCCAAAGCTGAGATGGATTTATTTTTTGCTTGAGTTTCAGGCCAACTTCCCTCGTATAATGTATTGAGGCGTTGTATAATGCAAGGTGTTTAGAAATGCTTAGACAAATAAATTAGTTTTTTTAAATACCGATGCTTATTTAGACAGGATAGACGATTTAGTTTGGCGTCTTGCTTGTAGAAACAGGCACTGGTGCTTCCAAAAAATCTGATTTTTTTTCTAAACACCTAGCATTGTACAAGGCCTCAGCAGTTCTCTGCACACGATGGACAGCCAAGCAAACCCTTCCTTCAGTTGTCAGCCAGATCTCGGGGACAATACAGGTAACTGGGGGTAGTACAAATGATGGTTAGTATAACTTGAAACGACCAAAATAATTGGCAAATTTGATGAACTCCATGCTGTATTATTACACCTGCTGAACTATTTGCAGGACTTGTACAGCATTGGGGGGGCTTGCAACCTCATATTGTTGAGCAGATCTGATCTTGATAAGTGACTAGTTACAATAATGCACTTGTCGAGTAAAATAAACTGTTGAACAACAGCTTGGCCGAGGATAGGTGGATGCTGCAGGATGCATAGACCATGTACGCTGACAAACATTCCGTTATGCTTGAGATGTTCAGGCATCCAGAAGCTCATGGTAAATTTGTAATTTCTCTCTCGAATCCTTTCTGGCATCCAATGAGCAGTCGTTTTTGGTTCATAGTCGTATCTGAATTCTGAAATATGAGTGCCAAGTACTACTGAAACTGGCCGGGTGATGATTTCAGCGCTGACATATGGGACCAAGGCTTGCTCCGGATAAGATGGCCGATTTTACAGTTTACATCTGAAGATTCTGAATGGCAAAATTGACGAATTTGACCTGTAGGCGAAAGTATTTCACAAACTGGACCGTGTTCGAAAAAAATGCACTGAGCTGACTCATTTGTGTGGCGTCCGACAGTCAGGCGCCACGCTGCACTATGTGACGCCTTCGCCTTAGACGCCACACAGTGCAGTGTGGCGTCTATGTCTTAGGCACCACACTAGGTCTCGGACGCCATGAAACGTAGTGTCAAGCGCACAGTATAGTGTGACGCTTAAGCCAAAGGCGCCAAAAAAAGGTTTAGACGGATGATTTTTTTTTTCTTTTCAAACACGGTTCAGTTGATGAAATACTTTAAAAAAAATCATTTTGCCATTCTAAACGGCAACCTTGCAAGTACTAGAAGGGATTTTCAGCGACGTGCACGAGGTGCAGGAGCTTTAGGAAGAGATAGTATCGCCGACACCAAACTACACATTCTATCAGTTAACAACTGTGTATAGTACTCCCTCCGTCTCAAAATATAAGACCTTTTAGGGATTTCACTAGAAGACTACATACGAAGCAAAATGAGTGAATCTATGCTCTAAAATATGTCTATGTACATCTGTATGTAGTTTATAGTACAATCTCTAAAAGGTCTTATATTTAAGAACGGAGCGAGTCACATAGAAAATAATAACCTTAAGAGTAAGTTTGTTCTTTTATATATTTCGTCGCAGTTATAATGTACCACTGCATGTTCTAAACTTGTTAGATTAAATGGATATGCTGAAAGGATCAGACAAAAAATATATATTATCTACTGTAATTGTCAACTGCAAAATTTTGAACCATCATCAAGATATGAGCAATCACAACCCAAAAAAGAAAAACAAGAATCATTCCCAGGATGATATCATTCACCAAACATAGCACCCAATCGTAGAACTTAAGTAACAATAGCTGGGAAATAGAGACGAAGTAGATCACTTCTATTGCAAAATTCCAACTAGCAGACGACAGGTAATTCAGAATCACATCACATATGGCCACTTCACCTTTCAACTAATCCATATCAACCAACCAACCCAACCATGGTTCAAAATCACAATAAACAGATCCGGAAACCCAAATGGGTAAACCAAATCCCTGCACAAACGTGCAAAAAAGGTGCAAGAAAACTGAACCACACATCGACCAGAGAAAATAACAGAGCACCCAAGCAAAATCAAGAAGCCCATGAATAGTTATACACTTGTTTCTCTTATATTGTACCACTGCGTGCTGTAAACTTGTTAGATTAAATGGATAGTACTGAAAGGATCGCACAAGAAAATACGTACTATCTACTGACTACTGTGATTGTCAAGTGCAAGTTTCTGATCCACAATAATGATCATGATTCATGAAGACATGAACAAGCACAACCAGAGACACCTCAGCACAAGAATCATCCCCAGAAGGATATCATTCGGCAAGCATAACATCCAATCACAGAACTTAATTAACAAGATCTGAGAATTGCAGATAGAGTAGATCACATCCATTGCAAAATTTCCAGCTAGCTGAAGGTGAAGTGGCGGCATGTGATGTGATTCAGCTTCAGATAATCCACATCAACCAGGCCCAGCCAAGTTCAGAATCACATCAGACAGAGCCGAAAGCCCAACTAGTTCATCAATAACTCAACTTTCCACTGGAATTTCATTCGAGCATGACAACACATCAGGACCAGACGACGCATCATATCAACAAAAACAAACAGAAGCACCAGGCACACACGACAAGAACAGCCACTGGCCAGTGTCACCGGCGAGCACGGCAAACCTAGGCCCTCTCCCCGCGGATGCGGCGGGCGAGCTGGATGTCCTTGGGCATGATGGTGACGCGCTTGGCGTGGATGGCGCAGAGGTTGGTGTCCTCGAAGAGCCCGACGAGGTAGGCCTCGGCGGCCTCCTGGAGCGCGGAGACGGCGGAGGACTGGAAGCGGAGGTCGGTCTTGAAGTCCTGCGCGATCTCCCGCACGAGGCGCTGGAAGGGGAGCTTGCGGATGAGCAGCTCCGTGCTCTTCTGGTACTTGCGGATCTCACGGAGCGCGACGGTTCCAGGGCGGAAGCGGTGGGGCTTCTTGACGCCGCCGGTCGCTGGCGCCGACTTGCGCGCCGCCTTGGTCGCCAGCTGCTTCCGCGGCGCCTTGCCGCCGGTGGACTTGCGGGCAGTCTGCTTCGTGCGGGCCATCGGAGCTGGGGGAGAGGGATCTGGCGGCTGCTGCTGCTGTTCGCTGTGGCGATTGGAGGCTGGGATTTCACTTGGCGGTGGTGAACTGGAAGATGAATGGGGGCGGATTATAAATGGGTTTGCGCGCGATGATTTGGGGGTCGGGTTTCGGCCAGGCGGGATGAGCAGCGGAGGGCGGGATGGGCGCCGTTGGATCGCGGCTGAATTGACGGTGCAGATTCTGATTTGCGCGAGTGACGCGGATCGCGATCCGTGTGCTCGTGCTGCACAGCGTGGCGGACGGTTTTCTTTTTTAAACTGAACAGACGGGGTTCCTTTTTAGCAGATTGGTGAACGAGTTTTCCTTTTAAGGATTTCGGATGTGGTAGTAATGTGTTTCAGGTAATTTTTATGATGGTACTGATCAAGATTTGAAATTTCAGGAGTGACGTGGGTTGCGATTTGTGTGCTCCGTGAGCGATGGTACACAACGTGATGGACGGGTACTTTTTTGATAAACTGATAAACAAGTTTTCCTTTGAAGCATTTTGAAAGGTTTCTTAAATTGAACGATAATCAAGGTCTTAAGTTTGTTGATGGTATATTGATCAAGGTTTTAAATTTCAGTTTCAAAAATATTTTGGCGGACGATGAAGTCATTGAAATTCAATGCTTAGGTTTGATAAAAATATTGACCAAGTGACCAAATTTTCCAATTGAATTTGATAAAGATCCTGCCTCCTCACTGAAGGTCGGTATGACACCCCTGCATCCGCCGCACCACCATCGCCAAACACGACGCTGCACGCCGCCACACGCCGCCAAATTGACCTGGTTTTTAAACTGATAAACCATCCATATTGACCTGGTTTTTAAACTGATAAACCAGGACGCTGTACGCCGCCACAAACTGCCCATGTCATCGTCCCAAATATCCACTGCTGCGCCACTATGCCCTGCATAGCCGAAAGTTGTCGCTCGCGTGATTGTCCCAGGCGAATCGTCGGGAACGAGTGGAGGGAAAGAAAAGCCCCCGCCACCGCCTGTCGAGCAGGCTTCGCCCCGCGTCGATGGTAGGGAATGAAGGAATGGAGGGGGAGGGAGTTTGATGAGGCGCTTCGATTTCCCCCCGGTCGCTCGCGGGAGCAAGCCGTGAGGGAGACGAAAGTCACTGTCCATCGTTCAATCTCAAATGCACAAACAGACAAAAAGCCATCTCTCTCGCTTCTGTGTCGGCCTACGACGACACCGGGCCTCCCCACGCCGCCGAAGAGGGAAGCCCCTCCTCCTCGCTCGTGCTCGCCGCTGCTACCGCCGACAACTGCCGCAGCGGCGGCGGGTCCTGCTGCTCTCCAAAGGGGACGGCGGGAGATGTTCTGGGTTGTAGATCTGGTGGCGCGACGTTGCGGCTGTGGGCCATCCACGCGTTCAGCGCTGGCCGTCGGAAGGGGCGCGTGCGGCAAATCTGAGGGGCACAACGTCGTCACACTATGGTGGAAGTACGGTGGTCGGGTCATAGTGTTTTCTTTAATTATTTGTACCTCTTTGCTTTACTTCATCTCTATGAGTTAGCAATTCACCCTGGGCATTTGGGTACCCTAACCCATTACCCAAATCCAAACCGACCCGAATTACCCGAATTGTCGGGTAATACGGGTATCAGGTTAGGGTTCGGTTCTCATTTTCCGATTATTCAATTTTCGGGTTAGGGTTCGGGTTCTAGTCTAGAAAACCTGAAATACCCATACTACCCAAATTATTCATACTAGATAAATTATTCATTCTATTAATACGCGTACATGTTGCCCATACTACCTAAAATACTCATACTATTCAAAATACCCACACTATGTGAATTATTCATACCAAAAGTAGATGTGTGCTCCGAATATTTCGGGTTTTTTGGGTACCCGAATTACCCGAACCAAATTTTTGGGTAATTTGGGTTCGGTTATTTTTTTGGTTGGAAAAATTTCGGTTCTCATTTTTAAATACCCGAATTACCCATAATCTGAACTACCCAAACCGAAATAACCAAAATACCCGAACGCCCAGGCTGATTAGCAATAGTGGTAGAAGCATAGTTGGTGCAACTACCCCAATTACGACACAATGATGAAGATCGCGATGATGGAGATCATGTTGTCATGCCGGTGACGATGAAGATCATGTCGGTGCTTTGGAGATGGAGATCCACAAGATGATGATGGTCGTATCTTGTCACTATTACGATTTGCATGTGATGTTAATCCTTTTATACATCTTATTTTGCTTAGGATGACAATAGAATTATAAGATGATTCCTCAATAAAATTTCAAGATAAAATTGTGTTCTTCTCAAGTGTGCACGGTTGCGAAGGTTCATCGTTTCGAAGCACCACGTGATGATCGGGTTTGATAGACTCTATGTTCACATACAATGGGTGTAAGCCAGTTTTACACATGCAGAACACTTGGATTAAACTTAACGAGCCTAACACGTAACACATGGCCTCAGAACACAGGAGACCGAAAGGTCGAACATGAGTCATATAGTGGATATGATCAACATGGAGATGTTCACCATTGCAACCACCTCATCTCACGTGATGATCGAACTTGAGTTGATGAATTTGGATCATGTCACACTCAAACAAACTGATTGATGTCAATTTGAGTGGGAATTCTTAAATAATATGGTTAATTGAACCCATTATCATGAACATAGTTTAAGTTGTCTTTGCAAATTATGTTGTAGATCAATGGCTCATGCAGTAGTTCCCCTGAATTTTAATGCATTCCTATAGAAAGCTAAGATGAAAGATGATGGAAGCAACTATGCGGACTGTGTCCGTAATCTGAGGATAACCCTCACGGCTTCACAAAAGGCTTATATCCTTGATGCACCGCTTGAGGCAGCACCCCCTCTAGCGGCGTGTGCAGATGTTGTGAACGTCTAGCATGCGCGCATGAATGACTACTCAATAGTTCAGTGCGCCATGTTGTATGGCTTGGAATCGGTACTTCAAAGGTGTTTTGAACGCCATGGAGCATATGAGATGTTCCAGGAGTTGAAGTTAGTTTTTGAAGCTAATGCTCGAATCGAGAGGTATGAGACCTCCAATAAATTATTTGCATGCAAGAAGGAGGAGAATAGTTCTGTCAGTGAACAAATAATCAGAATGTCTGGGACTACAACCGTTTGACTCAGCTAGGAGTTGAGCTTCCGTCCGTGACGGTTACTGACAAAGTTCTTCAATCACTGCCGCCTAGTTACACGAGCTTCGTGATGATCTATAATATGCAAGAAATGGACAAGTCAATCTCCGAGCTATTCACAATGCTGAAAGTCACGGAAGTAGAAATCAAAAAGGAGCATGAAGTGTTGATGGTAAACAAAACCACTAGTTTCAAGAAAGGAATGGGCAAGAAGAAGGGAAACTTAAAGAAGAACGACAAGTCAGTTGCTGCTCCCGTGAAGAAACCCAAGGCTCGCCCCAAGCCTGAGGCTGAGTGCTTATATTGCAAGGGAACTGGCCACTGGAAGTGAAATTTCCCCAAGTATCTGGCCGATAAGAAGGCTGGCAACATCAACAATGATATATTTGATATACGTGTTATTGATGTGTACCTTACTAGCTCTCGTAGTAGTCCTTGGGTATTTGATACCGGTTTGGTTGCTCATATTTGTAACTCGAAATAGGAACTACGGAATATACAGAGGCTAGCAAAGGACGAAATGATGATGCACGTGGAGAATGGTTCCAAGGTTGATGTGATCTCCATCGGATGCTCGCTCTTCAATTACCATCGAGATTAGTTATGAACCTAAATAATTGATATTTGGTGCATGCGTTGAGCATGAACATTATATCTGGATCTTGTTTAATGCGAGGCGGTTACTCATCTAAATCAGAAAATAACGGTTGTTCTATTTATATGAGTAATATATTTTATGGTCATGCATCCAATGTGAATGGTTTATTCTTGTTGGATCTTGGTAGTAATGATACACATATTTATAACATTAATGCCAAAAGATGTAGAGTGAATAATGATAGTACCACTTTCTTGTGGCACTGCGGGTTAGGCCATATTGGTGTAAAGCGCATGAAGAAGCTCCATGTTGATGGACTTTCGAAGTCACTTGATTTTGAATCACTTGACACATGCGGACCATGCCTCATGGGCAAGACGACTAAACCCCCGTTTTCCAGTACAATGGAACGGGCAAGTGACTTGTTGGAGATCAAACATATTGATGTGTGCGGCCCAATGAGTATAGCGGTGCACGATGGATATCGTTACTTTCTCACATTCACCAATGATTTGAGTAGATACGGATATATTTACTTGATGAAGCACAAGTCTTAAACGTTTGAGAAGTTCAAGCAATTTGAAAGTGAAGTTGAGAATCATCGTAACAAGAAGATTAAGTTCATTCGATCTGATCAAGGAGGAGAATATCTGAGTTATGAGTTTGGCATACACTTAAGACAAGTGTGGAATAGTTTCATAGCTCACGCCACCTAGAACACCACAACATAATGGTGTGTCCAAACGTCGTAATCATACCTTATTAGATATGGTGTTTTGTGATGTTTCTTACCGGTTTTCCATTATCATTTTGGGCTTATGCATTGGAGACAACCGCATTCACTTTAAATAGGGCACCATCGAAATCCGTTGAGACGACACCGTATGAATTATGGTTTGGTAAGAAACCTAAGTTGTCATTTCTTATAATTTGGGGCTGCAATGCTTATGTCAAAAGGCTTCAGCCTGATAAGCTCGAACACCGAAGCGGATAAGTGCGTCTTCATAGGATACCCAAAGGAAACAATTGGGTATATCTTCTATCTCATATCCCAGGGCAAAGTGTTTGTTGCTAAGAACATATCCTTTCTTGAGAAAGAGTTTCTCTCAAAAGATTTGAGTGGGAGGGTGGTGGAACTTCATGAGGTTATTGATACGTCACTTTAACCAGAGAGTAGCAGGGCACATGAAAGTGTTCCTGTGGCGTCTACACCAGTTGAAGAGGAAGTTGATGATGGTGATCATGAATCTTCAGATCAAGTTACTACCGAACCTCGTGTTGGGGAACGTAGTAGTAATTCAAAATTTCCTACGCTTTACCAAGATCCATCCAGGAGAAACTAGCAACAAGCAAGGGGTAGAGCATCTCTTCATACCTTTGTAGATCGCTAAGCGGAAGCGTTACTACGAACGTTGTTGATGGAGTCGTACTCGTAGCAATTCAGATCGCGGAAGATTCCTATCTAAGCGCCGAACAACGGTCCGTCCGCGTTCAACACACGTGCAGGCCAGTGATGTCTCCTTCACCTTGATCCAGCAAGGAGAGAGGAGAAGTTGAGGGAGAGCTCCGGCAGCATGACGACTTGGTGACAGTGGAGCTGCGTGGTACTCCGGCAGGGCTTCGCCAAGCGCTACGGAGGACGAGGAGGAGGAGAGGTAGGGTTGCGCCAAGGGAGAGAGGAACTTGTGTGTCTCAGCCCCCAAAACCCTTGGGTATATATAGGGGGAGTAGGAGGGCTGGCCACCCTAGGGTTTCCCCTAGGTGGTGTGGCGGCCAAGACAAGGAGGGGTGGCGCCCTAGGGGGTGGCTTGCCACCCAAGCAGCCACCACGCCCTAAGGTTTGCTGCCCTATGCGCCTCGGGCCAAAGTGGGGCGCACCAACCCATCTAGGGGATGGTTCCCATCCACCTTTCGCCCACGTGGCCCTTCGGGGCTGGTGGCCCCTCTTGGTGGACCCCCAGAACCCTTCTAGTGGTCCCAGTACAATACCGATGATCCCTGAAACATTTTCAGCGATCAAATCTCCACTTCCTATATATGAATCTTTACCTCTGGGCCATTCTGGAACTCCTCGTGACGTCCGGGATCTCATACGGGACTCCGAACAACCTTCAGTAACCACATACTATTCCTAATATAACTCTAGCATCATCGAACCTTAAGTGTGTAGACCCAACGGGTTCGGGATCCATGCAGACATGACCGAGATACCTCTCCGGTCAATAACCAATAGCGGGATCTGGATACCGATGTTGGCTCCCACATGTTCCACGATGATCTCATTGGATGAACCACGATGTCGGAGATTCAATCAATCTCGTATGCAATTCCCCTTGTCTACCGGTATATAACTTGCCCGAGATTCGATCGTCGGTATCCCTATACCTTGTTCAATGTCGTTACCGACAAGTCTCTTTACTCGTTCCGTAACACATCATCCCGTGGCTAACTCCTTAGTCACATTGAGCTCATTATGATGATGCACTATCGAGTGGGCCCAGACATACCTCTCCGTCACACGGAGTGACAAATCCCAGTCTTGATTCGTGTCAACCCAACAAACACTTTCGGAGATACCTGTAGTGCACCTTTATAATCACCTAGTTACGTTGTGACGTTTGATACACCGAAAGCACTCCTACGGTATCCGGGAGTTGCACAATCTCATGGTCTAAGGAAATAATACATGACATTTAGAAAAGCTTTAGTAGACGAACAATACTATCTAGTGCTATGCTTAGGATTGGGTCTTGTCGATCACATCATTCTCCTAATGATGTTATCCCGTTATCAATGACATCCAATGTCCATGATCAGGAAACCATGAGCATCTATTGATCAACGAGCTAGCTAACTAGAGGCTCACTAGGGACATGTTGTAATCTATGTATTCACACATGTATTAAGGTTTCCGGTTAATACAATTATAGCATTAATAATAGACAATTATCATGAACTAGGAAATGTAATAATAACCACTTTATTATTGCGTCTAGGTCATATTACCAACACGTCGTAGGTCGACAAGGACACGTAATCCTCCTGAGTGGTTTGGTAATCCTATCTTATAAGTCATGTTGTTGGACAACGATGAACCTACGAGCTATGGAGAAGCCATGGTGGGCCCGGGTTCCAACAAATGTCTAGAGGCCATGAAATCCGAGATAGGATCCATGCATGAAAAGAAAGTATGGACTTTGGAAGTATTACCTCAAGGTTGAAAGGCTATTCAAAAGAAATGGATCTTTAAGAGAAAGACGGACGTGGATGGTAATGTTACCGTCTATAAAGCTCGACTTGTTGCAAAGGGGTTTTCACAAGTTCAAGGAGTTGACTACGATGAGACTTTCTTACCCGTAGCAATGCTTAAGTCCGTCAGAATCAAGTTAGCGATAACTGTATTTTTCGATTATGAAATTTGGCAGATGGATGTCAAAACAACGTTACTTAATGGTTTCCTTAAGGAAAAATTGTATATGATGCAACCGAAAGGTTTTGTCGATCCAGAGAATGCTGACAAAGTATGCAAGCTCGAGCGATCCATTTATGGATTGAGGCAAGCATCTCGGAGTTGGAATCTTTGCTTTGTTGATGTGATCAAAGCATTTGGGTTTATGCAAGTTTTTGGAGAAGCTTGTGTTTACAAGAAAGTGAGTGGCAGCTCTATAGTGTTTTTAATATTATATGTGGATGACATATTGCTGATTGCAAACAATATAGATTTATTGGAAAGCGTGAATATATATTTGAACAATAGTTTTTCAATGAAAGACCCCGGAGAAGCTGCTTACATATTAGGCATAAAGATCTATAGGGATAGACCGAGACGCTTAATTGGACTTTCACAAAGCACATACCTTGATAAGGTTTTGAAGAAATTCACAATGGATCAGTCCAGGAAGGGGTTCTTGACTCTCCTACAAGGTCTGAAGTTGAGTAAGAATCAATGCCCAGTGACTATAAAGGATAGAGAGAAGATGAGTGCCATCCCCTATGCTCCGGCCATAGGCTCTATTACGTATGTTATGTTGTGCACAAGACCTGATGTTAGCCTTTCCATAAGTATGGACGGAAGGTTTCAAAGTGATCTAGGAGGGGAACACTGGACAACGGTCAAGAATATCCTCAAGTACCTGAAAAGGACTATGGAAATGATTCTTGTTTACGGAGGTGATCAAGAGCTCGTCGTAAGGGGTTACATTGATGCTAGCTTTGATACAAATCTGGATGACTCTAAGTCTCGAACCGGATACGTATTTATTCTAAATGTTGGAGCGGTAAGCTGGTGCAGTTCCAAGCAAAGCGTGGTAGCTGATTCTACATGTGAAGCAGAGTACATAGTTGCTTCGGAAGCAACGAAGGAAGGTGTCTCGATGAAGCAGTTCATAACAGATATTCAAGTTGCGCTGAGTGCACTAGATCCAATGAACATGTCTTGTGACAACACTAGTTCCATTGCTCTAGCCAAGGAACCAGGGTTTCACAAAAGGACCAGACACATAAAGCGTCGCTTCAATGCCATCTGCGACTACATCAAGGAGGAGGACATAAACATTTGCAAATTGCATACGGATCTGCATGTTGCAGATCCTTTGACTAAACCTCTTCCACGAGCAAGACACAATCAACACAAGAACTCTATGGGTGTTAAATTCATTACCATGTAATACTAGATTATTAACTCTAGTGCAAGTGGGAGACTGTTGGAAATATGTCCTAGAGGAAATAATAAAGTGGTGATTATCATATTTCCTTGTTCATGATAATTATTTATTATCCATGATATAATTGGATTGATTGGAAAACTCAAATACATGTGTGGGTACGTACAACAAAGTGTCCCTAGTATGCCTCTACTGGACTAGCTCAATGATCAAGATTGAGTTGTCATTTGATAATGGGATAACATCATTAGGAGAATAATTTGATGGACAAGACCCAAAACTTAAGCATGGCGTTTGATCATATCCAGTTTACTGCTATTGCTTTCTGCATATTAATGTACCTGTTCCTATGACCATGAGATCATGTAACTCACGAACACTGGAGGAATGCCTTGTGTGTATCAAACGTCGCAATGTAACTGAGTGACTATAAACATGCTCTATAGGTATCTTCGAGGGTGTGTGTGGAGTTGGCATGGATCAAGATTGGGATTTGTCACTCCGTATGACGGAGAGGTACCTCGAGGCCCACTCGGTAATACACCATTACAACAAGCTTGTGACTAAGGAGTTAGTCACGTGATCTTGTATTATGGAACGAGTAAAGAGACTTCTGGTAACGAGATTGAACTAGGTATGGAGATACCGACTCTCGAATCTCGGGCAATTAATATACCGATGGACAAAGGGAATTGCATACGAGATTACTAAATCCTTGACATCGTTGGTTCCACCGATATAGATATTTGTAGAATATGTGGGAACCAATATGGGCATCCAGGTCCCGCTATTGGTTACTGAGTGTAGAGGTGTCTCGATCATGTTTATATAGTTCTCGAACCCCCACAGTCTACACACTTAACGTTCGGTGATGATTTGGTATTGTTGAGTTATATATGTTGGTGACCGAAAGTTGTTAGCAACCCCAGATAAGATCCCGGACATCACAAGGACCTCCGGAATGGTCCGAAGATAAATATTTATATATAGGAAAGTGGTATTCATGTCCCGGAAATGTTTCGGGTGTTTTTGATATTGTACCGGGAGTACCGAAAGGGTTATAGGGTCCACCGGGAGGGGTCCACCCACCCGGGGGGGGCACATGGGCCTAAGCGGTGGCGCACCAGCCCTTGGTGGTCTGGGCAACCGACCCCTATAGGGCCCATGCGCCCAAGGTTTTGGTGGAGGAGGTGCCTTGGTGGATAAGGAGTCCTCCCTAGGGTGTCCACCTGTTGGAATTATGCCCTAGAGGCAATAATAAATATAGTTATTATTATAATTCCTGTATCAAGATAATCGTTTATTATCCATGCTATAATTGTATTGAATGAAGACTCATTTACATGTGTGGATACATAGACAAAACACTGTCCCTAGCAAGCCTCTAGTTGGCTAGCCAATTGATCAAAGATAGTCAGTGTCTTGTGATTATGAACAAGGTGTTGTTGCTTGATAACTGGATCACGTCATTGGGAGAATCACGTGATGGACCAGACTCAAACTAATAGACGTAGCATGTTGATCGTGTCATTTTGTTGCTACTGTTTTCTGCATGTCAAGTATTTGTTCCTATGACCATGAGATCATATAACTCACTAACACCGGAGGAATACTTTGTGTGTATCAAACGTCGCAACGTAACTGGGTGATTATAAAGATGCTCTAGAGGTATCTCCGAAGGTGTTCGTTGAGTTAGTATGGATCAAGACTGGGATTTGTCACTCCGTGTGACGGAGAGGTATCTCGGGGCCCACTCGGTAATACAACATCACACACAAGCCTTGCAAGCAATGTGACTTAGTGTAAGTTACGGGATCTTGTATTACGGAACGAGTAAAGAGACTTGCCGGTAAACGAGATTGAAATAGGTATGCGGATACTGACGATCGAATCTCGGGCAAGTAACATACCGAAGGACAAAGGGAATGACATACGGGATTATATGAATCCTTGGCACTGAGGTTCAAACGATAAGATGTTCGTAGAATATGTAGGATCCAATAAGGGCATCCAGGTCCCGCTATTGGATATTGACCGAGGAGTCACTCGGGTCATGTCTACATAGTTCTCGAACCCGCAGGGTCTGCACACTTAAGGTTCGATGTTGTTTTATGCGTATTTGAGTTATATGGTTGGTTACCGAATGTTGTTCGGAGTCCCGGATGAGATCACAGACGTCACGAGGGTTTCCGGAATGGTCCGGAAACGAAGATTGATATATAGGATGACCTTATTTGATTACCGGAAGGTTTTCGGAGTTACCGGGAATGACGAATGGGTTCCGGGAGTTCAAGGGGGGGGGGGGCAACCCACCCCGGGGAAGCCCATAGGCCTTGGGGTGGCACACCAGCCCTTAGTGGGCTGGTGGGACAGCCCAAAAGGGCCCTATGCGCATTGGAAGAAAAATCAAAGAGAGAGAAAAAAAAGAGGAGGTGGGAAAGGAAAGAAGGACTCCTCCCACCAAACCAAGTAGGACTCGGTTTGGGGGGGGGGGGAGACCTTCCCCCCTTGGCTCGGCCGACCCCCTTGGAGATCCTTGAGCCCCAAGGCAAGGATACCCCTCTCCCACCTATATATACGGAGGTTTTAGGGCTGATTTGAGACGACTTTTCCACGGCAGCCCGACCACATACCTCCACGGTTTTTCCTCTAGATCGCATTTCTGCGGAGCTCGGGCGGAGCCCTGCTGAGACAAGATCATCACCAACCTCCGGAGCGCCGTCACGCTGCCCGAGAACTCTTCTACCTCTCCGTCTCTCTTGCTGGATCAAGAAGGTCGAGATCATCGTCGAGCTGTACGTGTGCTGAACGCGGAGGTGCCGTCCGTTCGGCACTAGATCGTGGGACTGATCGCGGGACTGTTCGCGGGGTGGATCGAGGGACGTGAGGACGTTCCACTACATCAACCGCGTTCACTAACGCTTCTGCTGTATGGTCTACAAGGGTACGTAGATCATGTTGGGGAACGTCGCATGGGAAACAAAAATTTTCCTACGCGCACAAAGACCTATCATGGTGATGTCCATCTACGAGAGGGGATGAGTGATCTACGTACCCTTGTAGATCGTACAGCAGAAGCGTTAGTGAACGCGGTTGATGTAGTGGAACGTCCTCACGTCCCTCGATCCGCCCCGCGAACAATCCCGCGATCAGTCCCACGATCTAGTACCGAACGCACGGCACCTCCGCGTTCAGCACACGTACAGCTCGACGATGATCTCGGCCTTCTTGATCCAGCAAGAGAGACGGAGAGGTAGAAGAGTTCTCCGGCAGCGTGACGGCGCTCCGGAGGTTGGTGATGACCTTGTCTCAGCAGGGCTCCGCCCGAGCTCCGCAGAAACGCGATCTAGAGGAAAAACTATGGAGGTATGTGGTCGGGCAGCCGTGAGAAAGTCGTCTCAAATCAGCCCTAAAACCTCCGTATATATAGGTGGGAGGGAGGGGAGGAGACAGCCTCAAAACCTAAAAGTTTGGCCGAAATTGGAGGTGGAGGAGTCCTACTCCAATCCTACTTGGAGTAGGATTCCACCTTCCCACTTGGAAACTCTTTCCACCTTGTGTTTTTTCCTTCTCAAACCTTATGGGCCTTAGTGGGAACTTATTCCAGCCCACTAGGGGCTGGTTTATCTCTTCCCATAGCCCATGAGACCCCTTGGGGCGTGACACCCCTCCCGATGGTCCCCGGCACCCCTCCCGGCACTCCCGGTACACTACCGATGAGCCCGAAACTTTTCCGGTAATGCACGAAAGCCTTCCGGTAACCAAATGAGGTCATCCTATATATCAATCTTCGTTTCCGTACCATTCCGGAAACCCTCGTGACGTCCGTGATCTCATCCGGGACTCCGAACAACATTCGGTAACCAACCATATAACTCAAATACGCATAAAACAACGTCGAACCTTAAGTGTGCAGACCCTGCGGGTTCGAGAACTATGTAGACATGACCCGAGAGACTCCTCGGTCAATATCCAATAGCGGGACCTGGATGCCCATATTGGATCCTACATATTCTACGAAGATCTTATCGTTTGAACCTCAGTGCCAAGGATTCATATAATCCCGTATGTCATTCCCTTTGTCCTTTGGTATGTTACTTGCCCGAGATTCGATCGTTAGTATCCGCATACCTATTTCAATCTCGTTTACCGGCAAGTCTCTTTAGTCGTTCCGTAATACAAGATCCCACAACTTACATTAAGTTACATTGCTTGCAAGGCTTGTGTGTGATGTTGTATTACCGAGTGGGCCCCGAGATACCTCTCCGTAACACGGAGTGACAAATCCCAGTCTCGATCTATACTAACTCAACGAACACCTTCGGGGATACCTGTAGAGCATCTTTATAATCACCCAGTTACGTTGCGACGTTTGATACACACAAAGCATTCCTCCGGTGTCCGTGAGTTATATGATCTCATGGTCATAGGAACAAATACTTGACACGCAGAAAACAGTAGCAACAAAATGACACGATCAACATGCTACGTCTATTAGTTTGGGTCTAGTCCATCACATGATTCTCCTAATGATGTGATCCCGTTATCAAGTGACAACACTTGCCTATGACCAGAAACCTTGACCATCTTTGATCAACGAGCTAGTCAACTAGAGGCTTACTAGGGATAGTGTTTTGTCTATGTATCCACACAAGTACTGTGTTTCCAATCAATACAATTATAGCATGGATAATAAACGATTATCATGAACTAAGAAATATAATAATAACTAATTTATCATTGCCTCTAGGGCATATTTCCAACAGATCACTCATCCCCTCTCGTAGATGGACATCACCATGATAGGTCTTCGTGCGCGTAGGAAATTTTTTGTTTCCCATGCGACGTTCCCCAACACCACCTCCCTTGTTGGAGGTGGACTCCTCCCCACTTTGGTCGACCCACCCTCCTTGGAGGAGGGGCCAAGGCTGATCCCTACATACCCCTTCCTCATATAAATAGAGAGGGAGAAGGAGGCATCCAACACACAATTGCTTGGCGGCGCCACACCTCTCTCTCTCTCTCTCTCTCGTAGTAATTGTCCACCATCCTGATCGCGATAGTGCTTGGCGAAGCCTTACTAAGAGTGCACCATCACCGCTGCCACCACGTTGTCGTGCTGCCAGAGAACTCACCTACTACTTCATCCTCGCTAGCTGGATCGAGGAGGTGAAGGCGTCATCGAGTTGTACGTGTGCTGAACGTGGAGGTGGCGTCCGTTCGACACTTGTTTGGGACGTTCGTGATTGGATCGCGGATACGTTTAACTACATCATCCGCGTTTCTCAACACTTCCTCTTAGCAATCTACGAGGGTATGTGGATGCCCTCCCCCCCTCGTAGATGTTGATCTCCATAGATTGATCTTGGTGAGCATAGGAAATTTTTTGTTTCCCTTGCAACGTTCCCCAACATGGTGCTCGGGGCGGCGGGATGTTGGCTCGTGTTCGGGGAGCGCTGGAGGTATTCGCAGCGAGGATCTACGCCCTGGTGGCTGCCTGCTGCGACCTAGTGGAGCACTGTCGTGGTGCTCGTACTTAGGCGGCGTTTCTACCATGGCAGAGCCCGTGGTGGAGGGGCTTGAGCGGCCTGTACGGCACTCGAGCGGCGGCATCGGCCGTGAGGGGCGCAGTCGATGAGTGTCTCCGCTGTCTGGCATTGTGTGAACGCCCGCCGTGGTGCGCGGATCGGAGGCCCATGGTAACGAGGAAATGCGCTCCGGCGGCGTGTGATGCGGATCTCGTTTCCGACCGTCGGTGGTCTCCGCGAGGTGCGAGTGGTTGCCTCAGATATTAGTGCTTCTTCGTCGATGAGCAACTTTGATGATGGTGATGTTTGGTGGACTTGCCGACGCCAATGCGGGATGATGTGGGGCTAAGGTGGAGTGGATCCTGGTGAAAACCATGTCTTGGCCTCGTGTCGTGACCAGCGATGGAGGCGGGTGTGGACGTCGTTGGCCTAATTGGAGGCATCTTTGCTTGTTCTCCCACCCCTCCCGCGCGGATCTGGCCATTTCGGCCTCTCCAGGGGAAACCTTGGTCTGTGATCAGACGATGACAACACCTTGGTGTCGTATTTCCTCTGAGGGGCTTCGTCTTGGGAGCTTGGCGTCGGTGAGCGGCATCGGTGGATGGCGGTTGGCGGCGGGTGTGGTGTCCAGACTTCTGTGGCAACGATGATGGTGGGAGCGATGTCGGCGACGCGGCAATGGTTGCGGTAGTCGGCTCTTCTTTGGCATGTCCATGGTTTTGCCTCGGTTTGTTTGTTGCCATGGAGTCGAAGCTGTTGCGGCGGGGCCCTGCGGTATACGATGACTGGCTGCATATAGCCCGTTCTGCGATTTCCCGTGGCGCTAGCCATGCCTGATTTTGTCCTACAGTGTTCTCCGTTAGAGTCGGAGCTGCGTTGTCTGGCTGTAAGTCAACGTGTCGTCCTTTAGGGTACGCTTTGCCATGTTTCAGTCTAGAGGAGTGGGCTTGGCCCTTGTTGTTTCTGTTTTTGCCCAGTTTTCTGTAAGTAACTGAGCAATTCTTTGTCTGGTTAGAATAACATAGGTAGATAACGTACGTATCATGTTGAATGCTATGTTATTATATCTTATACATGTCAATAAATATGAAGGTAGTATCATACAACAATATCAGATGCATATGATATTATTATATATTACTCCCACTATGAACAGGCTAAAGCGGAAAAATACGCTCAAGTTTGCCAAGACTGGAGTTCTGGGACACCGATATTTCGTTTTCTTTTGATAAAGAGGGCTTCCCCTCCGATTTCATATATCATAAACCATGATGTCTTGTTACACTGATATCACATGACCTAATGAACTGTTCTTACTAACTACAAGTGAATAAGTGATACGCACTTGCCTGAACTGGCTCAACAATACATACATACATACATACATAACATAACATAAATACATATTATATATAACCCCTATAAAATACACAATATATACATAAAAACACATGACGTATGCAAAATCTCTACTCATCCGTACGTGGCAGCATGACCCGGAACTACAAGGCCGGGCAAACCTTCCTGATGATCCAGAGAATAACGCCCCATACTTTGAGCTCATCCTCTTTACCCTTCACCTGATGCTCATGGCTCCTCGCACTGATGTTTCTTCTCTGAACCTGGCTCCTGAGAGCAATGGCCTCCACCGCCTCGTACACCATTATTTCTCTCCCGGGATGCCCCTGCAGCTGCTAGCTGGTTTGACACAGAGTGAAGAAAAGACTGGTTGGTTCTTGCTGGGAAGACTTGAGGATCCATCGATCTCCCGAGTATTTGTACTCGTAGAGCTTGGTGCCGCGGGAAACCAGGAACGCGGGTAGGAAGGAGGAAGAGCTGGCTGGCTTGGCAGCCAAGGAAGTGCAGGTACAGTAGGCACTAAGCAGTGAGCAGCCATGTCGGGCCGGGGACTCTGATTGAAGCGATGGGTCAAGCACTCTCAAACTACGTGTGATGACGACGACGGCTGGAATCATTTGAGAATGTTTCGTCGCTGCCACGTTTCGAGACGAGTAGCTCGAGCAGCAAATCAGTGTCGCTCTGTTTTTCTTATAGTTTTTGTAACACTTGGTGGCAGGGCGGCAACATACATTTGAGTACCACGTGCGTGCATAAAACAATTCTCAGCTACGACATGATTCCATCATTCGCCGGTTGAACACTTCGCGAGTAAAAGGACATATTGCAGGTCCAAATCGCAAAAAAACATCCTTCACAAACCAAATTGCAAATTGCACTAAAACATGGTTACTTTTTTTGGAGGAAAACATTGATCGCCCGATTTTGGGCGCCAAAACGGACAAGGTGGCCCACATGTATGACTCCGACGCGGGTGGTGCCACGGCGGCGGGCACTCCCCCCCCCCCCCCCCCCCGCGCCGCGCGCGCTTCCCCATCCTGGGGCGAGGGTGGCGGCGGTGTTAATCGGTTTGACTGCGGCCCCGCGGCCCGTGACTGTGGCCGGCGGCAGGCATGGTGGCAGCGCCGCTCCTTGGAGGTGGGGCGGCGTGGTGGCGCAAGATGGCCGGTGACGCCGCTCCTTGGCAGCAGGGCAGCGTGGTGGCGCAGGGTGGCCGGCGACGCGCCCCCGGTCCAGATCTGGGCCATGTGGGCCCCATCTGTGTCCTAGCGGGCTGACCCCCGACGTGGCTTCGTTGTGTGCTATGTGGTGAGGAGGAGGAGCTCGGATGTGCGGCGGCGACGCCGACGGCGTGCCGGCAGCAGCGTGATGGCATGAGCTTTATGGGCTTATGAGCGTCCGGCCGGGCCTGTTGGCCCATGGACCTGATGTGCTCGTGCTATTGCGTCCGAACGGTTGTCGTCTTTGACGGTGGAGGTTGAGCTCTTCCGTGTGTCGATGGTGCTGCTGCCTCTAGTTCCGGTTCTGAATCATCGTGTAGTCCTCACTTCGCGGTGTTGTGGTGAGACGGCGTGGGGGCCTCAAGACCGTGTTGGCGCATGATGGTGGTTGATTTGGTGGCAGGCTCCGAAGCTCATGAGGTGTTGGTTGGGATCGGGGGAAACCCTTGTCGGCTTGGTCGACACCGACGGGGTGGCGCCTGTTGGTGCCGCCGGACCTTTCTAACGGGCGTTGGGGCTACCCTTCCTCTCGTCTCGTCGTGTACCGGGAAAATCCTTGGCAACAACATCGTCATCGTTGTGGTTCTTCTTGGAGGTGTTGATTGGTTCCGACGCTACGGAGTCTTGGAGCTTGGTGGTAGATCCCCGATGGGCGCAACGGTCGCGAGGTTTCTTCGTTTTTGTTGATCCGCTCTTGTCGGCATTTGTTTATTTTATATTTTCTCTGTCGTTTATTTTAAATATGACTGTGTTGCTTCTGCCCGAGCACCTATGAGTGATGAATGTGTCGATTGTACAAAGCAGCAAAAACCCTTTTGTCGGAACATATTACTTGAGGAACAACATTTGCACGGTACATATATCCAACATTATTGTAGCAGAGGAGCTCGACAAGGCAAATAGTAGGGGAGAAGTGGAACAGATCAACATGCACAACGCGTCACGGGTTGACGAAGACGTCGAGCTCGAGGACGGCGTTGGGGTGGTCGAGCCGGACGGTCTTCCACAGCACGTACCCTGTGGCCATCCTGAACTGCCCCGTGCCGCCGACCACCGACAGCTCCCGCACCGCCGCGCCGATGTCGTCCCGGCCCACCACCGTCACGGAGGACCCCGCGTAGGGGCCCGACGTGAGCACCACGTCCATGGTCACAAGCAGCTCCGGGTTCCCCTTGGACGCCCACACGTACCGCCCCTGCGCGCGCCCCACGCCCGCCGACGCCGCCGACGAGGTCTCCGTCAGCGCGTCGTCGATCACGATCGTGTCGCCGAAGTGGCCGCGTGGCCCGTCCAGCACCTGCACCGCCGTCGGCGCCGGGCCCGTCAGCACGTCGTGCATGTAGAAGTGCAGGTGCGCTGACGCCCCGGACACCGCCGCCGGCCGCGCGGCCAGGACGACGACCAACAGGGCGAGCAGCGCGGAGCCGAGCCTGCCGGGAGCCATGACAGGAGAGTTCATGACTCGTGTGTGTGTGTGTGTGTCTGTGTGATGCAATCTTCTGATTAATCTGCATCTGCATCTTGTGTACTGTATATGTACACAAACAAGTAATGTGAGGGACTGGTTGCTCGCCCATTGCTGATAATGTTGCTGAGGTGTCTGGTTTGTTTGCATTGAGAGCAGCGGTTGATGCGTCGTCTTCGGAACAGGGCCGCGTTTATGTTGTGTTCCTTGGCTGTCCATGGAGCGCGCATGCATGCATGGTCCCTCCTCCATGGTGTCGCGCGGTGTGATGTGATATGATCTGTGCATCGCTAGCTGCAGATCTGAGATCTATCCCAATTTCCGGCACGGTCACACACTGAAAGTTATCAGTGTCATCGATTCCCGGCACGGCGGAGCGCCTAACATGTTTCATAAGTAAAGCAGAAAATACAGAAGTCGTGCAAGACCGGATCGAGTTCTTGGACACTTATTTTGATTTACATGACCTCGATGAACTGTTCCTACTAACTACAGTCTACAAGTGATACACACTAACCCACGCTGGCTAAAGAATACATAAACACATTGTATATACATAAGAACACACGAATTTATGCAAAATCTTTGCTCGATGCCACCTTCAACTGTTACACCTTGATCTTCCGTATGTGGCATGTCCTAGAAGGCCGGGCAAACCTTCCTGACGATCCAGAGAATAATGCCCCATATGAGCTCGTTCTCCTTGGCCTTCGCCTGATGCCCATGGCTTCTTGAACCGGCCACGCCCATGTTTCTTCTCTGAACCTGGCTCCTGAGAGCAACGGCCTCCACTGCCTCGTACACCATTATTTCTCCCTCGGATGCTGCTGCAGATGCTACTAGCTGCGCGCAAAGTGAAGAAGGGAGTGGTTGCAATTGGTTCTTGCTGGGAAGACTTGAGGATCCATCGATCTCTTGAGTACTTGTACTCGTAGAGCTCGGTGCCGCTGGAAGGAAGCAGGGAAGGAGGAGCTGGCTGGCTTGGCACCCAAGGTAGCACAGTAGTAAACTCAGGATATGTGTGTCGCCATGTCGGGGACTCTCTTGTCTGATGGAGTCGTAGGTCAAGCAGTCAAACTGGCAGGTCTGTAGCTGTGGTGACGACGACGTCTCAAATGAAATCATCTGAGAACATTTCGTCGCAGCCACGTTTCGGCACGGCTAGCTCGGGCAGCAAAGAGTGGAATTGCTCTTCTGTATTTTTATAATTTTTGCATGACTTGGCGGCAAGATTGATTTGACTGCCCATTCTCTTTTCTGAAGAATTGACGTGAAGGAAGCAACGGTTGCACATTACTACCACGTGCGCGTGCGTGCATGTTTCGGAAGCGTTAACAATTCTTAGGTATGAAATCTAGTCGAGACTCGAAAACACCTTTGCAGCTGTGGATGTGGCCGGTCACTGCGCGATGTGTGTGTGTGTATGCGTGTTTGCCAGCCGTAGTAGCCGAAACTGGTTAGATGCTGGTAGACCAAATGCAGCTTATAAACCAACGGTCCTGTTCGGGGTTAAAGTTAGTTTGAGTTAGTTTGAACTCAACTAATCCAAAAACATTTAAACATGAGTGTTAGTTTGGTTAGATTCATCTAATTCATAAAAAAGAACCTGGTGAAGAGGTGCTTATTTGGATTAGAGTTATGTGGGGTACAAAAAAAATTATTTTTCCCTATCCCTCCATCATATCAAATCCTGGTAAAATTGAAGAAAGTGTATTTATTGGCAATATAACCGTGCCATCCAAACACTTCCTTAGTTAGAGTTAGTTCATGATTAGTTCAGGATTGAACTCTAACTTCTAACTGAGTTAGAGTATCCAAACAGAGCCAACATGTGCAATTTATTTGGTTGTCCGTATTTAGTTCTCACACATTAAGGGCATGCGGTATTTGATTGTTTGTTTGTGTATGTGCAAACACAAAGTCTGCTGATTGGTTGTATGCAATACCTGTTGTGTGATAGCCTCTTCGGCGTTGTGGTGAGGATACCAACACACAACGGCGAACACACACAACAAAACATAATAGTACGTAAATATAAATATTATGCCATATATAAACATATCAGTTCAAACGCAAAGTGGTTCGATATTAAACTAAAGCAACTCGAGCATACGAGGGGTTGTCCTAGACGTTCACGGCGAAGGTGTCATCGTGCCTCCCGCACCTTGTCACAACTTCAGTGCCATCGCTATTGAAGACGATGACCTTAAGCATGTTGGGAGTCAGCAACTTGAAGGTCGCCATGAAGCATATCTTGATCTAATGGACAGCGGCGAAGGTGGCCCAACCCTTATCGATGGTGACCGTGTCGTTCAATAGCCGCGCAATGACCCTCTAGGAGCAGCCGATGTTCGTCTTCAGCTTAAACTCATGTGGCGCACATGGGAAGTTCTTCGTAAAGTCCTGCGACATAGGTATGGCCTCGAGCTCGGAAGCCATTATCACCTTGCAGAAGTTGGTTGACCCTCCCACCTCATGGTAGTGGTCGTAGTTCCAGTGCTTGCCACTAGGGGCTCCTCCGACACGTCATCGTCCGTGGGCGAGCTCTGGACGAGCGGCTCCGCCTCCTTGGCCTTGTCCTGCTCCTTCGATGCCACCACCTCCTTTCCCTTGTTATCCATGTCGGTCTGCATTACGAAGAGGGTCAAAGGGCGGGTGAGAATCTGCATTATGAACTTGGAATATCGCCATTGAAATCTTGCCCCTTTATTTACCCGCCTGGTCACCACTTACCCATCACCTCTCTACCTCTCACTCTTCCTCCAAACCAACACCATGAACTCCAACAACAAGTCAAACCCCAACCCTATCCCCCACCCTTCCTGTGGGGCATTGGATGGAGGGCTTTTTTCCTCGGGTGCTCGTTCGGTGACCGCACCAAGTTTGAGAACACCATAAAAGTGTGCTCAAACTTCAGCAGCATGGAAGAGCTGCGCAAAGAGTCAGATGTTGTGGTGAAGAAGGCGACGCAAGAGGAGTTGAAGACATTGATTCCTGACCCAGTGAAAGGTGCTATGTTAGTCGACATACTTCGTTGGGCCAAATCTGGCCAAATGAGTCGTGCTAATTGGGCCGGCCCAGAAGCACGCAAGCTCGACACGCTACTTGCCCGACCCAACATTCGCTAATCGGGTCGTGCCACGCACACAACTCACCGTGGGCCGTGCCTGAGCCCCCCCCCCCCTCAGCGCGCGGGCCAACACAACAATACACGATTAGAGTGGGTTGTCACGAAGCACGGCCCGGCACAGAGGCACGCTGTCATGACCGGTTTCCAAATAAATGAAATAATTGGAAATCACCCATGTGCGTCCTTAGTGAAGCAATATATTTCTAACTCACAGACTCATCTTGATACAGAAAACCAATAGTACTTAATATTATACAAGTGGAGCAAGGGTTGGTCTACAATTATTACAACATATTCAAGTCTTAGGAAAAATGGAATGTTACAGTGGTCTTAGGGTGACTCTACTGCTCGCGAAAATAAAAGGGGGCACGTCACATCAGAATAATGTGACATGACAAGTACTACTACGCGTAAGCCTCACAGTGAAGCTCAATGATTTATTCGGGGTGGCGGAAGCGTTGGAATAAAAGAACGGCGGACTCCAGGATCGCAAGACTGATTGGGACTCCTCTAGACATCGGACTCGCTATCGAACTCTTCATCCATGAGGTCTCCGTCATCCATATCTGGCCACAACAACAAGACAGAGAGTACTCTGAAAAGTACTCGCAAACAGTTTGCACAAAACATGAGATGTATGCAGTTGATTTTAATACGCATGGTTAGAATCAGGTTATATCCAAAATATATGTGCTGAAAATAAATTAAGTTAGTGGATAAATCAGGCGGTAGTCCTCCCAAGATATCCTTGACAGAAAAGTAAAAACCACCCTCGGACGTCCGAGCGACACCACATACAGGGCATAACATAAAAGAAATAAATAACAAGCCTCAAACGGACGTCCTTGCGACACCACACTAAGGGAAAAATAAATAACAGGCCCTAGTCGGGCGTTTTAGCGATACCACATAAAAGGCATAATAAATAGAATAACAACACGCAGTCGGGCATCTTAGTGACACCACACAGAGGGCACAATAAATAAATAACAAGTCACAGTCGGGCGTCTTAGCGACACCATAGAAAGGGCATAATAAATAATTTACAAGAAGTATCCGGGTGTGGTACAACCAACCTTCACGATAACTCTTGCACCAATAAAATAATTGATCAGGTTCCACAACTTATTTATGATACTCCACAACCATTATTATCACCATTACTTATACTCCAAAGACCGACTCTAGGACTGACACTTGACTCGTCAAACAACGTCCTTGACCGGGGACACGGCTACTCGAATAGAATTGACTCTCCACAGGGTGTACTCTTTACCCATAGCTCGCTGTTTTCGATAGTCATTATGACTAATCCCGCGTACGGCAATTTAGAAGCGGACACTCAGAATCAGCACACACCCATTTTAATTTCCGTGGAGCCCGGCTTCACCCTGACTGCGTTGCCAAGGCAAAACCATAAGACGAGAAGGCTCCGACCTCGACTAGCATGGGAATAAAAATAATTATACCGCGCGCTCACGGGGAGTGCCCTCCCTTCCGGTCCCAGACCGGAAACACACATGCCCCCTGACCGTATGACTGGATTTAGTCCAGGGCCATGGAAACATTCATACCGTACCCTCTAATGGTGTGTGACTGATAATAGGTCTACAACTGACTATACCGAATCCATTATCCAGAAAACTGTGGTAGCACGATATAGAAGTATGACACGGACAAGACTCGATCTAGGTCGATACTCGAGTTTAACCAAGTTTTTACCAGCACCATCGTACGCATGTCATGACCAGGCCATAGCCTATCACGTTCCGCGTGACTAGGCTATCCCACGACCTTTCATGACTACCACTTGCCATCATCATATTTTATCATTGTTGAAATATGTATAACATGTATGAAATATGCAAGGTGATGAGTATTAAATATGAGTTAGGTTAGCAAGCAACACATCAAGAGTTCAAACATGCTTGTCTAGTTCCACGTGGTCGGGATCAAGCTCGGTGCAGTTCACGTTGGTGATCTCGGTGTCGGAATCTACGGTATACATCAAGCAATGGCATAAGTGGCACTGCCTAGCTACTGGCCTCAAAATATTTTTGGAAAAATCTTAAAATAAACTAGGCATTACCAGGATCAATTTGCAAAAAGAATCACTGAAAAATAAGTTATCGATCAAAAGTTATAACCAAAACAGTTTCACGTACTAATCTGTAATAAGATTTATTTGAAACACGGGCTAGATTGAGATAAATCAAAGCGCCCGAGGGGAAAGGTGTTTCCCCGAAAGTAAAATAGCTTCTGGCCAAATACGTCTTCTACGAAACGCTTCGGAGGAAGAGGGAGACACTGACAAGGGGGCGGGGGGTCCCACTGTCAGGTTCGAAGGCCTCAACGGCGCGAGAAGCGTACGGTGATCGCCGGCGACGATAGGAGGGAGGAGAGAGCCAGCTGAGGGTGCAGCAGCACTCACCATTGACTCGCCCGTTTGAAGGAAGAGGATTTGTCTATGGGGGAAGCTTCACGTCGACGGCAGCAAGGCTCCCGCGGACGGCAGCTCCGGTGAGTTGCTGGGATCGACGGGAGAGGGCTCCTGCGATCAAATTGAGCGATGGGTAAGAAGGGGAGGAACTCCTGGATGCAAACGAAGGCCTCAGGGGTCCTATCGTTTCTTACACGGCTCGGGAATGGCCGGATCCTGAAGCGGATCGGGGTGGCCGGAGTTGGGGAAGAAGGCCCCTCGAGGACCCCTTCCTGGATCGGCTGGTGCTGTGGTGTGGAGATGGAGTGTGGAGAGGTGGCGAGGTGAGGTCTGAAGCTTGGGGAGAGGTTCTATTAATAGGCGTCGTGGGAGGGGCTTCGGTATTGACTCCGGCGAGCGATTCCGACGATGCATAGGCTCGGGCAGGAGATTAAGTGGTGCAGGTCGAACCTAACCACTCTGGGGAATCCATTTTTGACCAAAGGGAGCTGGTCATCGACTGTGGCAACGCGACGATGATGCGGCCATTGCTGAGCTGTGCGGCTGTAGTAACCGTGCTCTGAGCATCTCGGTGCGTGGCAACGGTCTTTGCGGTGTGCACTGTCGAAAGGGGGCACGCGGAGGCTGCATAGGCAATGGACAGTGTCGGGCGGCGCGGGGTTGCACCAGGGGAAATGCTATAGCTATTGCAGAGCTGCTGACTGAGCTTGGCCGGCTCCGTGGGCTAGCCACCGACGGGGAGAAACGTCCAAGCTGCGGGCGGTGTTGCGGATATGCTCGACGCACAGGATCGATGGCCAATGCGATGATACTGTCGAGATTGGCGAGGGGGAGAGAGCTGCCGCTCTGTGTGAAGTTTGGTCTGAAATAAATTCAGACAAGTTCAGTCAGAGTGCACATGAGGTGCTTGATAGATTGAAAAAGATAGCTGTTGGATGAATTTGGAGCTGAATTTTTGTGTGGAGCACTCTCTTTGGAAGAAAAGGCACTGCAAAAAATTTCAGAATTTTTGGAGGGGTTTGAGGCAGGTTTGCACAGAAAATAAGATTCTGGGGTCAAACTTCAGTCAAACGGAATTTGAAATATTTGAACTTGGCAACTCAAAGTTTCTCGTGGAAATGATACAAGACACTATGGGCTTTAAACTGCTAGAGTTTGGGGTCAAGAATCCAAAGGAAAAGAGGAGTTCCTTTGTAAAATGGTAGAGGTTTAAACTGATTACAGAAAATCCCTTTTATTCAGATAAAATAATAAAGGGTGTCCCATCCCTTCTAAAGTTTTGGAAAACATTCAAAATAAAACTTTAGGGCTAGGGAAAGTGTAAAATATTTAAAACAGAAGGTGGTGATTAATTTCTCTTTGAAAGAATAATAGAAGGCTTATGGAAGATTTCCAATTTTGCAAAAGAAAGAATATTCTCTCAACCCATTCATTTTGAGAAAGGGCCAAAATAATATCTCTAAAACTTGTTTGGTGGAAAAAGAAGCTCCAAAAGGTTTTCTCAAGAAGGTTAGCAAGAGAGCTTCAAAAAATTTGTCAAGCCAAAAATTTTAAAATCCAAGGAAATCAAGGAAATTAAAAGTTGAAAAATCTTTGGTGTTACTGTTGGAAATATGCCCTAGAGGCAATAATAATATGGTTATTATCATATTTCCTTGTTCATGATAATCGTCTATTGTTCATGCTATAATTGTATTAACAGGAAACAGTAATACATGTGTGAATAAATAGATTACAATGTGTCCCTAGCAAGCCTCTAGTTGGCTAGCTCGTTAGTCAATAGATGATCATGGTTTCCTGATCATGGGCATTAGATGTCATTGATAACGGGATCACATCATTGGGAGAATGATGTGATGGACAAGACCCAATCTTAAGCCTAGCACTAGATCGTATTGTTCGTATGCTAATGCTTTTCTAATGTCAAGTATCTTTTCCTTCGACCGTGAGATTGTGCAACTCCCGGATACCGTAGGAGTGCTTTGGGTGTATCAAACGTCACATCGTAACTGGGTGACTATAAAGGTGCACTACGGGTACCTCCGAAAGTGTCTGTTGGGTTGGTACGAATCGAGATCGGGATTTGTCACTCCGTGTGACGGAGAGGTATCTCTGGGCCCACTCGGTAGAACATCATCATGAGCTCAATATGTGTCTAAGGAGTTAGTCACACGATGACGTGCTACGGAATGAGTAAAGAGACTTACCGGTAACGAGATTGAACAAGGTATAGGTATACCGATGATCGAATCTCGGGCATGTTCTATACCGACAGACAAAGGGAATCGTGTACGGGATTGATTGAATCCTTGACATCGTGGTTCATCCGATGAGATCATCGTGGAGCAAGTGGGAGCCACAATGGGTATCCAGACCCCGCTGATGGTTATTGGCCAGAGAGGTGTCTCGGTCATGTCTGCTTGTCTCCCGAACCCGTAGGGTCTACACACTTAAGGTTCGATGACGCTAGGGTTATAGGGAATTGTTATACGAGGTTACCGAAAGTTGTTCGGAGTCCCGGATGAGATCCCGGACGTCAGGAGTAGCTCCGGAATGGTCCGGAGGTAAAGATTGATGTATAGGACGGATGGTTTCGGATACTGGAAGTGTTTCGGGCATCACCGGTAACATACCGGGACCACCGGGTCCACCGGAGGTGGCCCCGGGGGACCACCGAAAGGGGGCAACGACCCCGGGAGGTAAGGTGGGCCAAGTGGGGGTGGTAACTAGCCCCTAGGTGGGCTGGTGCGCCTCCCCACTCAGCCCATTGCGCAAGGGAGAGAAAAGGGGGGGCAAACCCTAAGCCAGGTGGGCCTAAGGCCCACCACTTGGTGCGCCACCCCCTCCTCCCCCTCTGGCCACCGCACCTTCCATCTGGGGGGGCTGCCACACCCCCTAGGGTGGGAACCCTAGGGGTGGCACCCCCTCTCCCCTTCCCCTATATATAGTGGGCACTTTTGGCCATTGGAGATCAGACTTTTCGCTCTCCCTCGGCGCAGCCCTGCTCTTCTTTCTCCTCCTCTGTGCCGGTGCTTGGCGAAGCCCTGCCGGGAGACCTCGTCTCTCCATCGACACCACGGCGTCGTGCTGCTGGAGTTCTTCCCCAACCTGTCCCTCCTCCTTGCTGGATCAAGGTGCAGGAGACGTCACCGGGCTGCACGTGTGTTGAACGCGGAGGTGCCGTAGTTCGGCACTAGATCGGAATCGGTGCGAGTACGACTCCATCAACTGCGTTCTAGCAACGCTTCCGCTTAGCGATCTTCAAAGGTATGAAGATGCTCTTACCCCTCTCTCGTTGCTGGTCTCTCCATAGGAAGATCTGAATATGCGTAGGAAAATTTTGAATTTATGCTACGTTCCCCAACAGTGGCATCCAAGCCAGGTTTTCTATGCGTAGATTCTATGCATGAGTAGAACACAAAAGTTGTGGGCGATGATTTGTCAATTTGCTTGCCGCTACTAGTCTTATTCTTTTCCGGCAGTATTGTGGGATGAAGCGGCCCGGACCGACTTTACACGTACGCTTACGTGAGACTGGTTCCACCGACAAACATGCACACCGTGCATAAAGGTGGCTAGCGGGTGTCTGTCTCTCCTAGTCTAGTCGGATTGGATTTGATGAAAAGGGTCCTTATGAAGGGTAAATAGCTTTGGCATATCATCGTTGTGGCTGTCACGTAGGTAAGAAGGCGTTCTTGCTAGAAACCCAAATCAGCCACGTAAAACTTGCAACAACCATTAGAGGACGTCTAACTTGTTTTTGCAGGGTTTGACATGTGATGTGATATGGCCAAAGTTGTGATGTTGCATGTATGATGTATGAGATGATCATGTTATTGTAATAGGTTTCACGACTTGCATGTCGATGAGTATGAAAACCGGCAGGACCCATAGGAGTTGTCCTAATTTATTGTATGAGATGCGACGCCATGTGCTTACTACTTTTACTTCATTGCTAACGGTTAGCTATAGTAGTAGTGATAGTAGTAGTTGCCGTGACGACTTCACGGAGACACGATGATGGAGATCATGATGATGGAGATCATGGTGTCACGCCGGTGACGATGATGATCATGCGATGCCTGAAGATGGAGATCGAAAGAGCAAAGATGATAATGACCATATCATGTCACTATATGATTGCATTGTGATGTTTATCATGTTTTACATCTTATTGCTTAGAACGACGGTAGCATAATAAGATGATCCCTCTTAAAATTTCGAGAACGTATTCCCCTAAGTGTGCACCGTTGCAAAGGTTCGTAGTCTCGAAGCACCACGTGATGATCGGGTGTGATAGATTCTAACGTTCGCATACAACGGGTGTAAGCCAGATTTACACACGCGAAACACCTAGGTTGACTCGACGAGCTTAGCATGTATAGACATGACCTCGAATACAAGAGACCGAAAGATCGAACATGAGTCGTATGGTTGAATACGATCAGCATGGAGTTGCTCACCATGGTGACTAGTCCGTCTCACGTGATGATCGGACACGGGTTAGTCAACATGGATCATGTATCACTTAGATGACTAGAGGGTTGTCGATTTAAGTGGGAGTTCATACTTAATTTGATTAAATAAACATAATTGTCATGAACTTAGTCTAAAAGTTGTCTTTATAAATATTGTAGATGTCCAACGTCAACCTCAATTTCAACGCATTCCTAGAGAAAAACAAGCTGAAAGATGATGGTAGCAACTATGCGGACCGGGTTCGCAACTTGAAGCTCATCCTTGAAGCAGCTAAAAAGGCTTATGTCCTTGATGCACCGCTAGGTGACCCTCCCGCTCCCGCAGCAGCCCAGGACATTCTGAACATCTGGCAAACGCGGAGTGATGACTACTCTCTAGTTAGGTGTGGCGTGTTATACCGTTTAGAAACGGGGCTCCAAAGGCGTTTTGAGCAACACGGAGCATATGAGATGTTCCAGGAGCTGAAGCTAGTTTTTCAAGCTCATGCCCGTGTCGAGAGATATGAAGTCTCCGACAAGTTCTTTAGCTGTAAGATGGAGGAGAACAGTTCTGTCAGTGAGCACATAATCAAAATGTCTGGGTTACACGGTCGTCTGACTTCACTTGGAGTCGAACTTCCGGATGATGCTATAATTGACAGAATCCTCCAGTCTCTCCCACCAAGCTACAAAGGCTTTGTGCTTAACTACAACATGCAAGGGATGGAGAAGATCATTCCTGAATTGCACTCGATGCTCAAGTCTGCAGAAGTAGAAATCAAGAAAGAGCATCAAGTGTTGATGGTCAACAAGACCACTAGTTTCAAGAAAGGCAAGGGTAAGAAGAACTTCAAGAAAGACAACAAAGATGTTGCCGCGCCCGGGAAGCCAGATGCCGGGAAGAAGAAAAAGAACGGACCCAAGCCTGAGACTGAGTGCTTCTATTGCAAGGGAAAGGGTCACTGGAAGCGGAACTGCCCCAAATACTTAGCGGACAAAAAGGCCAGCAACGTTAAAGGTATATGTGATATACATGTTATTGATGTGTACCTTACCAGCGCTCGTAGTAGCTCCTGGGTATTTGATACCGGTGTTGTTGCTCACATTTGCAACTCAAAGCAGGAACTGCGGAATAAGAGGAGACTGGCCAAGGACGAGGTGACGATGCGCGTCGGGAATGGTTCAAAGGTCGATGTGATCGCCGTCGGCACGCTACCTCTACATCTACCGTCGGGATTAGTTTTAAACCTTAATAATTGTTATTTAGTACCATCTTTAAGCATGAACATTGTATCAGGGTCTTGCTTAATGCGAGACGGCTACTCATTTAAGTCAGAGAACAATGGTTGTTCTATTTATATGAGTGATATGTTTTATGGTCATGCTCCGCTGGTGAATGGTTTATTCTTGATGAATCTCGATCGTGATGTTACACATATTCATAGTGTGAGTACCAAAATATGTAAAGTTGATAATGATAGTCCCACATACTTGTGGCACTGCCGCCTTGGTCATATCAGCGTTAAGCGCATGAAGAAGCTCCATACTGATGGACTATTAGAGTCTCTTGACTTTGAATCATTTGACACATGCGAACCGTGCCTCATGGGCAAGATGACTAAGACTCCATTCTCAGGAATAATGGAAAGAGCAACCGACTTATTGGAAATAATACATACTGATGTGTGTGGTCCAATGAACGTTGAAGCTCGCGGTGGTTATCGTTATGTTCTCACTCTCACCGATGATTTGAGTAGGTATGGGTATATCTACTTGACGAAGCACAAATCTGAGACGTTTGAAAAGTTCAAGGAATTTCAGAGTGAGGTTGAGAATCAACGTGACAGAAAAATTAAATGTCTACGATCTGATCGTGGAGGAGAATATTTGAGTCACGAGTTTGGCACACACCTAAGGAAGTGTTGAATCGTTTCACAACTGACGCCGCCTGGCACACCGCAGCGCAACGGAGTGTCTGAACGTCGTAATCGCACTTTATTAGATATGGTACGATCTATGATGTCTCTCACCGACTTACCGCTATCATTTTGGGGATACGCATTAGAAACTGCAGCATTCACTTTAAATAGGGCACCGTCTAAATCCGTTGAGACGACACCGTATGAACTATGGTTTGGCAAGAAACCTAAGTTGTCATTTCTTAAAGTTTGGGGTTGCGATGCTTATGTGAAGAAACTTCAACCAGAAAAGCTCGAACCCAAAGCGGAGAAATGCGTATTCATAGGATACCCTAAGGAAACTATTGGGTATACCTTCTATCTTAGATCCGAAGGTAAAACCTTTGTTGCCAAGAACGGATCCTTTCTAGAGAAAGAGTTTCTCTCTAAAGAAGTAAGTGGGAGGAAGGTAGAACTTGATGAGGTAATTACACCCCCTCTCGAACAGGATAGCAGCGCAGCACGGGAAGTTGTTCCTGTGGCGCCTACACCGACTGAAGAGGAAGTTAATGATGATGATCATGAAGCTTCGGATCAAGTTACTACTGAACCGCGAAGGTCCACAAGGGCACGCTCCGCAACAGAGTGGTACGGCAACCCTGTGATGGAAATCATGTTGTTAGACAACGGTGAACCTTCGAACTATGAAGAAGCGATGGCGGGCCCAGATTCCAACAAATGGCTTGAGGCTATGAAATCCGAGATAGGATCCATATATGAGAACAAAGTATGGACTTTGGTGGACTTGCCCGATGACCGGCGAGCCATAGAAAATAAATGGATCTTCAAGAAGGAGACCGATGCAAACGGTAATGTAACCGTTCACAAAGCTCGACTTGTCGCAAAGGGTTTTCGACAAATTCAAGGAGTTGACTACGAAGAGACTTTCTCTCCCGTAGCGAAGCTGAAATCAGTCCGAATCATGTTAGCAATTGCCGCCTTTTATGATTATGAAATTTGGCAAATGGACGTCAAAACAGCGTTCCTTAACGGGAACCTTAAGGAAGAGTTGTATATGATGCAACCAGAAGGTTTTGTCGACCCTAAGGGAGCTAACAAAGTGTGCAAGCTGTAGCGCTCCGTCTATGGGCTGGGGCAAGCATCTCGGAGTTGGAACATTCGCTTTAATGAGGTGATTAAAGCGTTTGGGTTCATACAGGTTTACGGAGAAGCCTGTCTGTACAAGAAAGTGAGTGGGAGCTCTGTAGCTTTCCTCATACTGCATGTGGATGACATATTATTGATGGGGAATAATATAGAGATGTTGGAGAGCATAAAGGCCTATTTGAACAAGAGTTTTTCAATGAAGGACCTTGGAGAAGCTGCATACATATTAGGCATCAAGATCTATAGAGATAGATCAAGACGCCTCATAGGTCTTTCGCAAAGTACATACCTTGACAAGATATTGAAGAAGTTCAATATGGAAAACTCAAAGAAAGGGTTCTTGCCAGTTTTGCAAGGTATAAGATTGAGTAAGACTCAGTCGCCGAGCACGGCAGCAGATAGAGAGAAGATGAGTTCTGTCCCCTACGCTTCAGCCGTGGGCTCTCTAATGTATGCCATGCTGTGTACCAGACCTGATATAAACCTTGCCATAAGTTTGGTAGGGAGGTACCAAAGTGATCCAGGCATGGAACACTGGACAGCGGTCAAGAATGTCCTTAAGTACCTGAAAAGGACTAAGGAAATGTTTCTCGTTTATGGAGGTGACGAAGAGCTCGTCGTAAAGGGTTACGTCGACGCTAGCTTCGACACAGATCCAGATGACTCTAAGTCACAAACCGGATACGTATATGTGTTGAATGGTGGGGCAGTGAGCTGGAGCGGCAGCAAGCAAGAAGTCGTGGCAGCATCTACATGTGAAGCGGAGTACATAGCTGCTTCAGAAGCGGCTCATGAAGGAATTTGGATGAAGGAGCTCATCACCGACCTTGGAGTGGTTCCAAGCGCGTCGGGTCCAATGACACTCTTTTGTGATAACACTGGAGCCATTGCCATAGCCAAGGAGCCCAGGTTTCACCAGAAGACGAAGCACATCAAACGCCGCTACAACTCCATCCAGGACCATGCCCAGATGGAGTGATAGATATTTGTAAAGTACACACAGATCTGAATATTGCAGACCCGTTGACTAAACCTCTTCCACGAGCAAAACATGATCAACACCATAATGCTATGGGTGTTCGATACATCACAATGTAACTAGATTATTGACTCTAGTGAAAGTGGGAGACTGTTGGAAATATGCTCTAGAGGCAATAATAATATGGTTATTATCATATTTCCTTGTTCATGATAATCGTCTATTGTTCATGCTATAATTGTATTAACAGGAAACAATAATACATGTGCGAATAAATAGATTACAATGTGTCCCTAGCAAGCCTCTAGTTGGCTAGCTCGTTACTCAATAGATGATCATGGTTTCCTGGTCATGGCCATTAGATGTCATTGATAACGGGATCACATCATTGGGAGAATGATGTGATGGACAAGACCCAAGCTTAAGCCTAGCACTAGATCGTATTGTTCGTATGCTAATGCTTTTCTAATGTCAAGTATCTTTTCCTTCGACCGTGAGATTGTGCAACTCCCGGATACCGTAGGAGTGCTTTGGGTGTATCAAACGTCACAACGTAACTGGGTGACTATAAAGGTTCACTACGGGTACCTCCGAAAGTGTCTGTTGGGTTGGTACAAATCGAGATCGGGATTTGTCACTCCGTGTGACGGAGAGGTATCTCTGGGCCCACTCGGTAGAACATCATCATGAGCTCAATATGTGTCTAAGGAGTTAGTCACACGATGACGTGCTACGTAACGAGTAAAGAGACTTACCGGTAACAAGATTGAACAAGGTATAGGTATACCGACGATCGAATCTCGGGCAAGTTCTATACCGACAGACAAAGGGAATCGTGTACGGGATTGATTGAATCATTGACATCGTGGTTCATCCGATGAGATCATCGTGGAGCAAGTGGGAGCCACAATGGGTATCCAGACCCCGCTGATGGTTATTGGCCACAGAGGTGTCTCGGTCATGTCTGCTTGTCTCCCGAACCCGTAGGGTCTACACACTTAAGGTTCGATGACGCTAGGGTTATAGGGAATTGTTATACGAGGTTACCGAAAGTTGTTCAGAGTCCCGGATGAGATCCCGGACGTCAGGAGGAGCTCCGGAATGGTCCGGAGGTAAAGATTGATATATAGGACGGATGGTTTCGGATACCGGAAGTGTTTCGGGCATCACCGGTAACGTACCGGGACCAACGGGACCACCGAAAGGGGGCAACGCCCCGAGGAGGTAAGGTGGGCCAAGTGGGGGTGGGAACCAGCCCCTAGGTGGGCTGGTGCGCCTCCCCACTCAGCCCATTGCGCAAGGGAGAAAAAAGGGGGGCAAACCCTAAGCCAGGTGGGCCTAAGGCCCACCAGTTGGTGCGCCACCCTCTCCTCCCCCCTCTGGCCGCCGCACCTCCCATCTGGGGGGGGCTGCCGCACCCCCTAGGGTGGGAACCCTAGGGGTGGAACCCCCTCTCCCCATCCCCTATATATAGTGGGCACTTTTGGCCATTGGAGATCAGACTTTTCGCTCTCCCTCGGTGCAGCCCTGCTCTTCTTTCTCCTCCTCTCTGTCGGTGCTTGGCGAAGCCCTGCCGGGAGACCTCGTCTCTCCATCGACACCACGCCGTCGTGCTGCTGGAGTTCTTCCCCAACCTCTCCCTCCTCCTTGCTGGATCAAGGTGTGGGAGACATCACCGGGCTGCACGTGTGTTGAACGCGGAGGTGTCGTAGTTCGGCACTAGATCGGAATCGCTGCGAGTACGACTCCATCAACCGTGTTCTAGCAACGCTTCCGCTTAGCGATCTTCAAAGGTATGAAGATGCTCTTACCCCTCTCTCGTTGCTGGTCTCTCCATAGGAAGATCTGAATATGCGTAGGAAAATTTTGAATTTATGCTACGTTCCCCAATAGTTACAACACCTACCCCCTTAAGAAAAATCTCGTCCCCGAGATTTCAGCCATTCCTCAAGAAGTTGCGGTTGCTCTTTCTACAGATAATCCTCTCTTTCCCACGTGGCCTCATCCTGTGTGTGGTTGCTCTAGTGTACTCTGAATAGCTTGGTGACCTTTTGTCGAGTCCTTCTTTCTGATTCCTCTAATATTTTCACGGGGTGTTCCTGATAGGATAGGTCTGGTTGCACTTCTATGTTGTCATGAGCTACCTGTTGCTCGGGGTTCCTCACACATTTCCTTAACTGCGAAATGTGGAACACATCGTGTACGTCTCACAATTTTGCTGGTAGGTCTAGCTGGTAGGCAACTTGTCCTTTACGAGCAATTAAGCGAAACGGTCCGATGAAACGAGGTGCAAGTTTGCCTTTGTCTTTGAACCTTTGTATCCCTCTCATGGGTGATACCTTAAGGTACACATAATCATCGGGGTTGAAACTGACATCCCGGTGTTTTTTATCGTAGTAGCTTTTCTGACGGCTTTGGGCTGTTTTGAGTTTCTCTCTTACGACTTTTACCTTGTCCTCTGCCTCCTCGAGGAACTGCTGGCCGGAGATGCGGCTATCTCCGGTTTCTGACCAATTTAGAGGAGTACGACATCGCCTTCCATATAAGGCTTCGAAAGGCGACATCTCCAAGCTTGCTTGATAACCGTTGTTGTATGAGAACTCGGCGTAGGGCAAACTGTCTTCCCAACTGTTCCCATATGTGAGCACACAAGCCTTGAGCATGTCTTCGAGGATCTGATTTACACGCTCGGTTTGTCCTCCAGTCTGAGGGTGATAGGTTGTGTTAAACACTAGCTGTGTTCCCAAAGCTTGTTGCAGATATTCCAAAAATCTTGAGGTAAACTGGGTGCCTCTATCCGATACATTAGTCTTGGGAGCCCGTGTAAGCACACAATACGGGCGAGGTATGGTCTTGCTAGCTTCTATATGGAGTACGTAGTCTTGACTGGTATGAAATGAGCCACTTTTGAGAGTCGATCAGTGATCGCCCATGTAGCGTCGTGTCCATGTCGTGACCGGGGCAGTCCGACAATAAAAATCCATTCCTACCTCATCCCACTTCCATTCGGGTACCTTCATAGGTTGTAATAGCCCTGATGGCTTATGATGTTCTACCTTAATTCGTTGACATGAATCACATCGGGCGATGAAAGAGGCAATATCTCTCTTCAGTCCGTGCCACCAATATTTCGTCTGGAGGTCCTTGAACATTTTGGTGCCTCCTGGGTGGATAGAATAGGGCACGTTGTGGGCTTCTTCCAGAATTTGAGTTTTGAGGTCCTCTTGGTCCTGTACACACAGTCGGTCTCTGTACCACAGAATCCCTTGCTCATCAATAATAAACTCGGGGGCCTTCCTCAGGTTCATCTTTTTCTTTACGCCTTCAATGTTGGGGTGTCCTTTCTGAGCTACCTTGATATTCCTGTCCAAAGTGGGTTGTACTTCAAGTTGTGCCACTATACCTTCTGGAACGAGGAGCGGGTTTAGTAGAGCGAACTCTTTTGCAAGCTCAGGCGTCATCTTTGGTACGGGTTTCTTGCCTGAGGCGGGGTTCCGGCTCGCGGGGTTCCGGCTAAGAGCATCTGCTACTACGTTAGCCTTACCCGGATGGTAATGAATGCCCACATCATAATCCTTAATTAACTCCAACCAACGTCATTGTCGTAGGTTGAGATCTGGCTGTGTGAAAATATACTTGAGACTCTTATGATCCGTGTATATTTCGCAGTGATTTCCAAGTAGAAAGTGTCTCCATTCCTTGAGAGTGTGAATCACGGCGGCCAAGTCCAAATTGTGAGTGGGGTAATTCTCTTCGTGTCATCGGAGTTGTCGTGAGGCATAAGCCACAACCTTTCCGTCTTGCATGAGTACGCATCTGAGGCCTTTCCTGGAGGCATCACAGTATATTTCAAAATCCTTGTTTAAGTCTGGCACAATCAATACTGGGGTTGTAGTCAATCTCTTCTTCAATTCCTGGAAACTTTTCTCACAAGCTTCTGTCCATTCAAACTTCTTTTCCTTCTTGAGCAACTGGCTCAAGGTTCGGGCAATAGTAGAAAAATTTCAATGAACCTTCGGTAATATCATGCTAATCCGAGAAAACTCCGGATGTTTGTCACATTGGCTGGTTGCGGCCATTCACTTATGGCCTTGACCTTTTTGGGGTCTACTGCTATGCCATCTTGTGTCATCACATGTCCCAAAAATCCAACTTGTTTAAGCCAAAACTCACATTTGCTGAATTTTGCATACAGTTGATGTTTGCGGAGTTCTCCCAACACAATTCTCAGGTGTTCCACATGCTCTTCAGGATTTTTGGAGTAGACAAGTATGTCTTCGATGAAAACTACGACAAACTTATCCATATACTTCATGAATACCTTATTCATCAAATGCACGAAGTAAGCTAGTGCATTGGTTAGTCCAAAAGGCATTACTGTAAACTCGTACAATCCATATCTCGAGGTAAAGGTTGTCTTTGGAATGTCTTCTGGACGGATCTTGAGTTGATGATACCCTGACCTCAAATCGATCTTTCAAAATACCTTTGCTTGTGCCAATTGATCAAACAAATCATTTATTCGGGGCAGTGGATATTTGTTCTTGATAGTGGCCATGTTGAGAGGTCGATAATCAATGCATAGTCTCAGAGTCCCATCTCTTTTCTTGGCAAATAGTACTGGTGATCCCCAAGGTGAAGAGCTTGGTCTAATGTACCCTTTGTCCAATAGTTCCTTTATCCGCTTCTTGAGTTCGACTAACTCAGTTGGTGCCATGCGGTACAGCTTCTTATATATTGGGGTTGTACCAGGTGCAAGCTCAATAACAAATTCTATTTCTCGATCTCGCGGGATACCTGGCAGTTCTTCAGGAAATACATTCGGAAATTGACATACCATTGGGACGTCCTTCAACTCACTGGCGTCTGTCTGATTTAATCTTGCCTTGCTTGATTTTTCCCTCCGTAGGGCTGCAACTATTACTCTCTTACCTTGATGGTGAGTGAGGGTGACCGTTCGATTAAAGCAGTCAATAAATCCTTTGTTGGTGTTTAGCCAGTCCATTCCCAAAATAATATCCAATGTGTTACTTTCAATAACAATAAGATTTGCCCAAAACACCAAATCTTTGATTTCAATAGTAACATTCTTGCAATATTCTTGAGTAGTCTGATGTACTCCCTGGGACTTGATAGTCATTGAATTTTACAAGGGGAGGGTTGCAAATTTGTGTTTCGAAACAAATATTTTTGAAATGAACGAATGGCAAGGTCCAGAATCAAACAAAACCAGGGCAGGAATTTTGTTGACAGGAAACTTACCGAGTACACTTTCAGGTGCATTCATAGCATCTTCCTTGGCGACAAGATTCACGTGACCCTTCCTGTGATTGTTATTGGGGTTGAAATTGTTGCGCTTTGGTGCTGAGTCAAAGTTGGAAGTGTTGGTCTTGGTTGCACCATTTCCGGCCTTTGGGCATTGCCGAGCGTAGTGTCGTGTTTCTCCACATGCAAAACAAGTGATGCTGGTATGGGGAGTAAAATCTTTGTTCCTTACGTAAGAGTTGTTGTTGAATTTAGTTGTTGGTGCTATGGTATGCGGAACTTGAGACTTTGAGTCCTCTGTCTTGTGCCTGGTGTTGCACACTAGGGTGGAATTATTGCGACGACGTTTGCGAATGTCATCCAGGCTGCGACGTTTGGCTTCTAGCATATTGGCTTTGTCTACCAGTGTCTTAAAATCTGGAAACGTGTGAACAACGAGTTGGCATTTTAATGCTGGAGCAAGTCCATCCAGGATTTTTTCCATCCTTCTTTCCTATGTCTTGTAGTCCTCATTTGCATAGCGGGACAGTTGATTATATTGATCCAGATATTCCATCATGCTGGAACTTTTTTGCTTCAGGTCTTCGAATTCTCTCTTCTTTTTTTCACGACACTTTTGGGTATGTGCGCTCCACGGAAACTTTCCTTGAATTCAGCCCATGAGATAATGTTCTCGTCTGGATGTACGCGGAGGATATTTTCCCACCACGAGGTTGCGACTCCAGTCAAATAGTGGGGAGCGTAAAGTACTTTCTCATGAACTAAACACTGTGCAATTGTCATCTTTCTTTCAATGTCACGTAGCCAATCGTCTGCTTCCATTGGTTTATTGGTGTGCGAAAATGTTGGCGGATGTGTATTTTGTAGTTCAGCAAGTCGGAAGTGTTGTGGGCACGGACCATGCTGATTTCCCATATTCATCAGTTGATTCATCATTTTGTGATGCTACTGTTGGCTCTGCTCGTATAAACGATAGACTTCTGAAAGTACTGGTCTGCTTTCATGCTGGCTAGACTGACGTTGAGTGAAGTTGTTCCCTGTCTCCGTGGATTAATTTTCTCCATTGTCCCTTGGCATGGAGCATGTCCAGAGACGGCTCATTTTCTCAAAGTTGGGTTAATGTTGCAAGAACCAATAAGAAAATGAAGCTCGAATAAAAAGTTGAGAAATATTTTTCCAAGGAAACAATGCAAGGATTTTTCATAAAATAATCATCATGTTCGGAGAAGGACTGCAATACATCTTACATCAAACATAATTATACATACCACTCAGGTCGTACTCTCGTATGACTGACTTGTTATTTAAGCTAGTGCACTTCTCCTGTCCTACATGACGCAACACGACTACTTCTCCTCGGTCTACGAGCACATCATCATACATATCATACATGCGTACTAGCGATCTGTTGCACCATCTCTAGGTAGAGTCGGAAGGAACCTAAATCGTCTGACCCAGGGAAAGTCCCAGATGAGGAGTTGGGAAGTTCACTTCCTCCTCTACTGGCTCTAAGCGGACTGCGCGAGACGGCGAACCATGCACAGGGCTAGCGGGCATAGCAGCTCTAATGAGGGCAGAAACAATGACTTGATTGAACTCCTCAATGGTAGGCAGCTGACGGCGGAGCTGAGCTGGCGGGGCACATGAGGCAGAAGAAGACGGGCATGACCGAGGCGGTGCGGGGTGAAGGAGCTCAGTCATGTGGTGAGGACGAGTAAGGTGCTCCATGCGAGCAGCCACCAAGTCATCCGCTAAGCCATCAAAGGCTGAGTCCAGGGCTCGGACATACTACACGAGCATCCCAAGAGCATCATCTTCCTCTCCTCCGTGGCATGCAAAGGCATAGTGACTGGTGTACGACACGTGGCAAGGCAGGTAATAATAAGCACGAGTCTTCATTGCTGGAAGAGTGTCCCGGAGACGACCAATCGCCTCCCTGGCTGCCATCTGAATAGCCTGCCTCTCCATAGGCATGGCTCTCCCAACAAAGTGAAGACGACAGATCTCTGGTCGACCACCAATAAAATGCACCGACGCGTGATGCATAGTCAGGGAGTTGCTGATCTTGTGGCGGTAAAACGTGTACTCTGTGCGAGTCGTCGGTCCAATCACGATCTTAACGATGACGGAAAGAAGTCGCGAAAATCTCGTTGGCTCGTTGGCGAACACCTACGAAGGGCAACCATTGCGAGCCATCTACAAAACAAAATTTTCATATAGTCAAAACATAAATATATGTTCAATAATAGAAAATTGCTAAAATAAGCAGGAATTCAAAACGTCTAATCTTGTTAGCGATCGTGCCTAGGGGTTTCCTACAGTCAGCCTGGCTCTGGTACCAAGTTGTCACGACAGGTTTTCAAATAAATTAATTAATTGGAAATCAGCCATGTGCGTCCTAGTGAAGAAAATATTTCTCACTGACACACTCATCTTGATACAGAAAACCAATAGTACTTAATATTATACAAGTAGAGCAAGGGTTGGTCTACAATTATTACAACATATCCAAGTCTTAGGAAAAATGGAATGTTACAGTGGTCTTAGGGTGACTCTACTGCTCGCACAAATAAAAGGGGGCACATCACATCAGAGTAATGTGACATGACAAGAACTACTACGCGTAAGCCTCAGAGTGAAGCTCAACGATTTATTCAAGGTGGCAGAAGCGTTGGAATAAAACATCGGAGGACTCCAGGATCGCAAGACTGATTGGGACTCCTCTAGACATCGGACTCGCTATCGAACTCTTCATCCATGAGGTGTCCTTCATCCATATCTGGCCACAACAACAAGCTAGTGAGTACTTCGAAAAGTACTCGCACACAATTTGCACAAAAGATGGGATCATGCAGTTGATTTTAATATGCATGGTTAGAATCTGGTTATTTATAAAATATATATGCTAAAAAATAAATTAAGTTAGTGGATAAATCACACGGTAGTCCTCCCGAGATATCCTTGACAGAAAAGTAAAAACCACCGTCGGGTGTCTGAGCGACACCACATACAGGGCATAACATAAAAGAAATAAATAACAAGCCTCAAACGGGCGTCCTTGCGACACCACAGCAAGGGCAAAATAAATAACAGGCCTCAGTCGGGCGTCTTAGCGACACCACAGAAAGGGCATAATAAATAGAATAACAAGCTGCACTTGGGCGTCTTAGCGACACCACAGAGAGGGCACAATAAATAAATAACAAGTTGCAGTCGGGTGTCTTAGCGACACCACAAAAAGGGCATAATAAATAATTTACAAGAAGTATCCGGGTGGTACAACCAACCTTCACCATAACTCTTGCACCAATAAAATAATTGATCAGGTTCCACATCTTATTTATGATACTTCACAACCATTACAATCACCATTACTTATACTCCAAAGACCGACTCTATGACCGACACTTGACTTGTCAAACAACGTCCTTGACCAGGGACACGGCTAGTCGAATAGTTTTGACTGTGCAGAGGGTGTATTATTTACCCATAGCTCGCGGTTTTCGATAGTCATTATGACTAATCCCACGTATGGCAATTTAGATGCGGACACTCAGAATGAGCACGCACCCATTTTAACCTCCGCGGAGCCCGGCTTCACTCGGACTACGCTGCCAAGGCAAAACCATAAGACGGGGAGGCTCGAGCCTCGACTAGCATGGGATCAAAAATATTTATACCGTGCGCTCACGTGGAGTACCCTCCCTTCCGGTCCCAAACCGGAAACACCCATGCCCCGTGACCGGATGACTGGATTTAGTCCACGGCCATGGGTACCTTCATACCGACCCCTGTAACGGTGTGTGATTGATAATAGGTCTACAACTGACTATACCGAATCCATTATCGAGGAAACTGTGGTAGCACGATATAGAAGTATGACACGGACAAGACTGATCTAGGTTGATACGACAGTTTAACCAAGTTTTTACCAGCACCATCGTGCACATGTCATGACCAGGCCATAGCCTATCACGTTTCGCGTGACTAGGCTATTCCACAACCTTTTATAACTACCACTTGCCATCATCATATTTTATCATTGTTGAAATATGTATAACATGTATGAAATATGCAAGGTGATGAGTATTAAATATGAGATAGGTTAGCAAACATCACATCAAGAGTTCAAACATGCTTGCGTGGTTCCACGTAGTCGGGCTCAAGCTCGGTGCAGTTGACGTCGGTGATCTCGGTGTCGGAATCTACGGTATACATCAAACAATGGCATAAATGGCACTGCCTAGCTAGTGGCCTCAAAATATTTTTAGAAAAACTTCAAATAAACTAGGCATTACCAGGATCAATTTGCAAAAAAAACACTGAAAAATAAGTTATGGATCAAAAGTTATAGCCAAAACAATTTTAGGGACTAATCTATAAAAAGATTTATTTGAAACATGGGCTAGCTTGAGATAAATGAAAGCGCCCCAGGGGAAAGGCGTTTCCTCGAAAGGAAAACAGCTTCTCGCCGAATATGTCTTCTACGAAACGCTTCGGAGGAAGGGGGTGACACTAACAAGGGGGGGGGGTCCCCCTGACAGGTTTGAAGGCCTCATCGGCGCCAGAAGCGTCTGGTGATTGCCGACGACGATAGAAGGGAGGAGAGAGACAGCTGAGGGTGCGGCATCACTCACCGTTGACTCGCCCATCTGAAGGAAGAGGATTTGGCTGCGGGGGAAGCTTCACGTCGACGACAGCAAGGCTCCGGCGGATGGCAGCTCCGGTGAGTTGCGGAGATCGACGAGAGAGGGCTCCTGCGATCGAATTGAGAGATGGGTAAGAAGGGGAGGAGTTACTGGATGCAAACGAAGGCCTCACAGGGTCATACCGTTTCTTACACGGCTCGGGAAGGGTCGGATCCCAAAGCGGATCGGGGCGGCCGGAGTTGGGGAAGAAGGCCCCTCGAGGACCCCTTCCTGGATCGGCTGGTGCTGTGGGGGTGGAGATGGAGTGTGGAGAGGTGCGAGGTGAGGCCTGAAGCTTGGGGGAGGGTTCTATTAATAGGCGCCGCGGGAGGAGCTTTGGCATTAACTCCGGTGAGCGATTCCGGTGATGCAGAGGCTCATGCAGGATATTAGGTGGTGCAGGTCGAACCTAACCACTCTGGGGAATCCATTTTTACCAAAGGGGAGCTGGTCATCGACTGTGGCAACGCGGCGACGATGCGACCATTGCTGAGCTCTGCGGCTGCAGTAATCGTGCTCTAAGCAGCTCGGTGTGTGGCGACGGTCTTTGCAGAATGCACTGTCGAAAGGGGCACGCGGAGTCTATAGAGGCAATGGACGGTGCCGGGCGGCGTGGGGTTGCAGCAGGGGAAATGTTACGGATGTTGCAGAGCTGCTGAGTGAGCTTGGCCGGCTCTGTCGGCTAGCCACCGACGGGAAGAAACGTCCAAGCTGTGGGCGGTGCTGCGGATACGCTCGACGCACAGGATTGACTAGCAAAGTGATGATACTGGCGAGATTGGCGAGGGGGAGAGAGCTGCGGCTCTCTCTGAAGTTTGGAGTGAAATAAATTCAGACAGGTTCAGTCAGATTGCAGATGAGGTGCTCGACAAATTGAAAAAGATAGCTGCTGGATGAATTTGGAGCCGAATTTTCGTGGGGAGCACTCTCTTTGGAAGAAAAGGCGCTGCAAAAAAATTCAGAATTTTTGGAGCGGTTTGAGGCAAGTTTGCAGAGAAAGTAAGATTCTGGGGTCAAACTTAAGTCGAATAGAATTTGAAATATTTGAACTTGGCAACTCAAAGTTTCTGGTGGAAATGATAGAAGACACTAGGGGCTTCAAACTGCTAGAGTTTGGGGTCAAGAATCCAAAGGAAAAGAGAATTTATTTTGTAAAATGACAGAGGTTTAAATTGATTATAGAAAATCCCTTTTATTCAAATAAAATAATAACGGGTGATCCATCCCTTGTAAAGTTTTGGAAAACTTTCAAAATAAAACTTTAGGGCTAGGGAAAGTGTAAAAGATTTAAAACAGAAGATGGTGATTAATTTCTCTTTGAAAGAATAATAGAAGGCTTATGGAAAATTCCAATTTTGCAAAAGAAAGAATATTCTCTCAACCCATTCATTTTGAGAAAGGGACAAAATAATATCTCTAAATCTTGTTTGGTGGAAAAAAGAAGCTCCAAAAGGTTTTCTCAAGAAGGTTAGCAAGAGAGCTTCAAAAGTTTTGTCAAGCCAAAAATTTTAAAATCCAAGGAAATCAAGGAAATTAAAAGTTGAAAAATCTTGGGTGTTACACACGCGGCACGACACGATCGACCACCTCGATCGAAGGGGGAGCGCGGGGAGCGGGGACGGTCGCTTGCGGGCTGGCCAGCCAGCGTGGCGCTCCGCCTCGGTCGAAGGGGGAGCGAGGCCGTGGGATGGAGCTGTTGGGAGAGTTTAGGAGGGATTAGGGTGGGTAAAGCTGGGTTTAGGAGGGATTATGGAGTTTTTAAAAAAAATGCATAGATTTGAAAATTTCACCGTTGGAGGGTAAAATTTGTCCGAAGATTTGTATTTTTTCTTTCTATAAATAGGGTTTCCCGGCCCACATATTTCTCACACTCAAACATGGAGAACCATGACCATACTAGCTTCACACTCTCTGGTTTCAGTCTTGATGGTTTGGACTATAACCTCTTCCCTCCGAGCTGCGATCCCACTACCATGCCCCCGCCCATGCAACATCCCTATACCTATCATCCCTCTCTCAAACCCATTACCGGTTCCGAACCCGAAGGTCACACCAATTCTAGTACTCGAACGGGCTCCTCCACCAGCACGGGTTCCATTCAATGGTTTTATTAATGCAAATTATGGGGTTGATCATCTTATCAGCAATGAAATTTGGCATGTTGTTACATCATTGGCTTCATTTCGTGAGTTGTTCTATGATGCAACAATTACTTTGTCTGGGGTTTATTAACCCACATCTCCTTTGATGGTGCATACCACATTAGACATCACTAGTCATCTGAAAGCATATGAAGGTGATGGATTATTACTTAATGTTGTTGCTGACATGAAAATCAAGTATTTAAAATATTGGGAACATATTCCACTGTTGTATGCATTTGAATTTATCTTGGATCCCAGAGCTAAACTTGAAGGGTATCACGGTGCACTCAATGTACTACGTGCATCCCTAAGTTTAGATTATACTGATGACTTCAACATGGCTCGTGAAAATCTTTATGATGTTTTTGCTAAGTATGAGCAAAAATATGTCGGAGTTTGAATGCAATGACCTCCACCAGCACCTACTGCAGGTAAAAAGAGAGGATCATGGAGCAAGATAGTTGGTTATTTGTCCTCCTCTACCGTCGGAAGCTCTTCCACTTCAACAACTCCGATTCAAGGTGGCAGGGAGTTAGCGAAGTACCTCAACGGTGACAAAGCCATGTTCGATTTAGATAGTGAGGAATACTTCAACATACTGCAGTGGTGTCAAGAACACAAACTTACATTTCCGGTACTTTCCATATTAGCACGTGATGTGTTATCGATATGTGTCTCTACGGTGTCATCAAAGTCTGCTTTCAGCCTTGCTTGAAGAATAATCGAGGAAAGAAGAACAAGTCTCACCCCTGATATGGTGAGAACACTCATGTCCGTGAATGATGGGGAGCGATCAAGAAGGAGAGCCAACACACTGCAGAAAACCCGAAACTACTAGCCATGCTTGAACATATGAACCTTGAAGAAGACTCGATATCGGACCTATCGATAGATTAGTAGTGTAGTCCTTTTCTATTTATTTTGTATTTTTCTTATCATTTTGTAATTTTCTTTCCTTTTTGTAATTCTAGAGCGTGGTTTTGTACTCTTTTACTTTCCAGGGATGGAAGGTTTTAATGAGGCAACAAGTAATAAAGCTCAATATTTATCCCAAATGCTACATTGTTTCAATTTTTATTTTATGCATTATTGTTGCCTATCGTGCCTAACGTGCCATTTTTGCTATAAAAAGGGATGCCACTTTCTCATTTCCAACACTCAAACTCCATCTCATTTTGCACACACAAACATGGCTGATCCAAATCAAAACGTTCTTGTGAGACACGGTTCGATTTGGAGGTACTACGATGAATAATTTGTTATAGATGATGATGGTCTCACACAACTTTTTGCAAAGTGCAAACAATGCGATAAGAAGTTGCTTGTGAAACAAAATGCGGGAACCAGTCACCTCATGAGGCACAAGACGGCACACGTCAGGGAGGCAGCGGAGGAGACAACTATGGTTGCGGCTGCGGGGCAAGGTTGAAGGATTTCTAGAGCATGTCTTGTAGTATTTGTAATTTCTTCCCTTTTTCTATCTCTTAATCTTTTAGTATTTCTAGAGGATGGCATGTACACTTTTACTTATTGGGAGGTTTTAATGACGCGAGCGCTAATAAAACTCTAGATTTATCCCATATAATACTCTACCAAAATCTACATTTTCTTTACAGTTTTTGGCTTTTCGCTTTTTTGGTGTGTTTTACAAAAAAAAGTGTAATCAGGCCAAGGTGCCACACCGGGCCGGCGTGCCTCGGCGTGCCGTGCCTGGGTTGCCACCCCGAGCTCGTGGACCGGCATGGCACGACCCGATTAGTAATCGTGCCGGGGCGAGCCGTGTCGGGGGCGGGCCCGTTTACAGCGAGCCGTGTCGTGTCAGCCCGTTTGGCCAGGTATGCTCTCGGCCATGAATCAAGCCGACTTCGGCGACGCCGGGCAAAGGACAAAGTGGGTCAAGTATAGAGAGTACCAACGTCCTCATGACCATCGTGCCACAGTGTACTTCATCACAAAGACTGTGGTGGTGCCGGTGGAGGAGGATCAAGATGAAGTGGCTATGGAGCTGGAAGAAGAAGATGTGGTGGCAATGATTATGAGGGCGCGGAGGCGAAGACGTCGAAGCCAACTGAGGTGGACTGCGATGAGGAAGAAGAGACGATGGTGGAGGTCGAGGAGAAGACCAAGACCAGATCCAAGGCCACACGTCAATCCAATTGCCTCCAGGGTCCCCGAGGCTAAGATTCATGCTTGTTATGTAAGATTAACCCTAATCCCGAGTCCTATTGTACTCAGCCCGAATCGGGTACCTCACATCGACCGATAGTCATGACGATGTTATGATCACTCCTATGGTGTTTACCTCGATTCCTCATTCCCCTAACGCGGATCAAACCTAAACTAAAATCGAATGTGAAGCAATAGGTGAGGAGGAAAAAAAATGCTTACCATCATTGCCGAAGTATTGTCACGGATGCCGGTGAAGGTGGCGAGAGGTCGAATTGTTGTTCCTCTGCCTACTGCATGCTGCCGCCGCTACCGCACGTCAGTGGAGAGAGGGGAGAGGGAAGAGAGAGCGGCGAGGGAAGGTGGGGGTAATAATCGCCGACACTTCGGGAAGCAACGCGGCTTCTCGAGGGGTGGCTCCTCGTGAGTAGCCCCCACCGCCCACGTGCGTCGCACGGGCCTTGGTCGCAAGAAACTATCGATTCGAGCGTGCCTCGTGAGGCAGGCCCATATGTGCTTTAAAGTTTGTGTCATGCAATCCCAATAGTGTATGCTGGCAACCAATCAAACTCTGTTCTTCTTGCGCGAGCCTGGTTGGACCTTATGCGGACAACCAAGCACGCCCTCTATGATGCTCGCAGACCGGAGCAACAACATGCCAACATACACTTGGTTCGTGTGCATGGATAGTATGGAGGAACGAGCCGTCCTCCACCTCGTCATCCAGCATGGACGTCTCGGTCACTCACTAATCAGAAAAATCCAATTCAAACGAACGTTTTGGACGGGCCTCAAATGACCGTACTGACTCACACACCATATATCTAGCCTAAATATGTGGCGAATATGGGAAGTTCCGCGCACGCCCTAACGCGTCTGTCACGTCGGTCTAACAGATGGGTCCCACAAGGAATCGCCCGAAAACCCAATAGTCCGACGAGCGACTCCTTCTGTGGGGTGTGAACACCGCATGACACCGCTTCGGCTCGCCGTCCGAGGCCAAAGCCCGGCTATTTAAGTCGGCCGTGTCATGAATCCGAGCCACAACCTCTTCCACCCTCTTCCTGTCGTCAACCCGAGCACATTCCTCTCCATCTCCACCTCCCTTTCCCCTCGCCGTCCGCCATGGTCCGGCAAAAGAAGGCGACCAATGCTATGTTCACGTCGTAGTGTTGCTTCAGGTCGAGGAGGTGATCGAGACGAGGCGCGCCGCCCGCATCTCAGCTGGCATGCTTCCGGACTCACCTAATATGGAGTGGGAGGAGGAGGAGAGGCCAGAGGAGGACGAGATGCAACATCCAATTTTGATGCAGGCGGCAGATCCATAGGATGATGATGCGGAGCAGCCACACGACGAGCTCGCGCTAGCTTCCGGATTCAACACGGAGGACGCAGAGGCGTAGTTCGCGGTCGCCTAAGCGTCCGAGATGGCGAAGAAGCACGCCATCCCGAAGTCCATCCAGGATGAGGCCTATATGAAGGGCAACCGACAGTTCATCTGGAGTGGGCAATGACCGACGGGCTTTTAGTCGAACTCGACACGAAGCAATCGAAGTTGCGTCTCCCCCCACGTACCCAAAGACCGGGACGAAGGTTGCGGACATCCGTGACGACAACGAGTAGCCGGGAACATATTTAGTTAACCAACGTAGTAGATAGATGTTCTATTTGAATGGTTTGTATGATTATAAGGTTTCATATATGAGTTGATCGGATACACGAGGAGATATTTTAGAAGTGATCAATCTATACACGTGTACACGTCCGGACTATCCGCTGATGTTTGAGTGGCTGGATTTGTCAAGAATGCTATAAAATGACTAATGATGAGCACTGTTACATTTCTTCTCGGCTCTACATTTTTTACTTCTAATACCAGTAAAATACTCTGCGTATCAACAAATCAAACGAGCACAGTAACGAGTGAGAAATGCTGCCACAAACGAGAAATGCTGGCCCACTCAACGAGCGAGAAATGCTGCCACGGATCACGATCCGTGGCCTACCGCAGAAGCACATCTTCACCGTCATCCCTCCCTGATCCAACGTCCCACACGACCCCGCGCGCTCCACCCATCCGTGGCGCGAAGATCCGGCCAGGCCCCGAAAATTTCCGCTCGAAATTCTCAGGCCGCGCGCCATCCTCCAAATCTCCACCCCTTCTTAAGCCACACACCTCCCCGGCTAATCCCCACAACTCGCGCAGCCGCCGCACCCGATCTCCAAAGAAGACAGCACCGCCGCTCGCCCAAACCCCACAGCTCCGATGGCCCGCACGAAGCAGACTGCCCGCAAGTCCACCGGCGGCAAGGCGCCGCGGAAGCAGCTGGCGACCAAGGCGGCGCGCAAGTCCGCCCCGGCCACCGGCGGCGTCAAGAAGCCCCACCGCTTCAGGCCGGGAACCGTCGCGCTCCGGGAGATCCGCAAGTACCAGAAGAGCACGGAGCTGCTCATCCGCAAGCTCCCCTTCCAGCGCCTGGTGCGGGAGATCGCGCAGGACTTCAAGACCGACCTCCGCTTCCAGTCCTCCGCCGTCTCCGCGCTCCAGGAGGCCGCCGAGGCCTACCTCGTCGGGCTCTTCGAGGACACCAACCTGTGCGCCATCCACGCCAAGCGCGTCACCATCATGCCCAAGGACATCCAGCTCGCACGCCGCATCCGCGGGGAGCGCGCCTAGGCTGTTCGTCCGGTTGCCACCGCCGGTTCATATCCTGGTTGATCCTGATTGGATTCGATCCGTCATGTTACTACTAGGTTCTAGTTGATGTCATGGTCGTTTTCTGTTGATTACCTGTTCGAAAATTGCAATGGAATCTGTCTATTTTGTCCCAATCTCTGAGATTTCATGGATTGAATTCTGCGCTTGGATGCTTTGTTTGGTGTATGATCCTAATAATTCTCGTGCTGAGGCTTTTCTGGTTTGTGCATCAGAAGTTCTCTTGCAATTGTTAATTACTGTAGGGGTTACATTTTCTTGTTCATGTTGGTTGATTCGTTCACTACCCCCATTTAATCTAACAAACCTACAACACGTGGTATGCAGGGAAACAAGTGCTACTAACTGAAAGATTACGTAATTTGGTAGTCATTCTTTTCAGCTCTGAAAGATTACTTAGTTTGGTGTCAGCAACACTCCCTCTGAATAGACTTATGTGTTGCCTGTGCTGTGAGGCTGTGACTGAGGCTACCTTTGGCAATTTTTTGAAAGATCTGACGGCGCATATGAGTAGGAGCTACTCATCACCGCGGATGCTAAATTTTGCGTGTGTGTTATGGCCCAGTTATGTGGGTTCCTTGCAAATAAGGTGACCCCCAATTTGTTATCTGCAGTATGGGAGTACATTTGCCTGATGCAGCCGATACCATTTTTAGGGCTAGGCAAAAGACACATCAGGTGCATTTTATTTATCATAACACCAAGATTCAGACTGTTAGCCTCTGCAGAATGCTACAAGTATCGATATGAGAAGCACTCAAAGTTTAAAACAGGTTACATGTAGAATAGGTTGCTCTCTAAAAGGCGTTGCTCTAGCCGAACCATCAGCTATTTGGCTTTGATTCCTGTGAGTATAAGCGGCTAGCATTTGTGTTTAAATCACGGCTACAATAAGCAATTGTTGGACGAAGTCTCCAATCCATTGTTGCTTGTTGGTTGTTGCTGCTGATCATGTAAAGGCTTAGAGGTTTTTTGGTTACCCACCAAGATGCAATAATGCTGCACCTGTAAAAGTGTTATGTCACACACTCCTAATTCCTAAAAGGAGGCTAATTAATTCAGCATGGGAAGGGGAGAAGCATTCAGAGATGGCGGCCTGTATATTAATATTTGTGCAGCGAGAGAAGAGCTGAGATATTCAGACAACTGCCACAAATGCATTACTCCCTCTGTAAACTAATATAAGACCTTTTAGATCACCTATGCATTACCCTTATAAGACACATCAGTAAAGCAAAAGTTGGTTTCAGAAAGAGTGGCGGACATATAACAGCATGTTTTTGTTCAGCATTAATCTGGGTTGGGAGGCATCCAAGGACATGTTAGCTGTGGGTTAACCCCATAACTAGTGTATCTTTGCTCTCGAATCTGTGGCCCTTCTATGCTTTCCGAATGTGCCAGAGGAGGAACAATATGAAAGTATGTTCGAAATAACGGGCACGAGCCGTGTATGTCGATAGGTATAGGGGACGACGCCGTATCTGCGGTGCACCTTGCGATCATGGGATGGTACGATAGTTCGTGCGAGGCGTGGCGTGGAGGTCGCCCCGCTTCTGTTATGCACACAAAATAAAAGGAGGAGAACAAAAGAGAAAATTAATTCCCCCGAGTCAACATTTTTATTATAAACACCATTTCTATACTTCTGCATTATTTTTAAAATTTATGAATATTTAAATAAAGTGAATATATTTAAATTCATGAAATAATTGTAAAAAGTATGAACATTTCTAAAGGATTTTTTCTTGAAAAAATAACGTTTTAAAAGGTTCCCGAAACAGGCAAATTTTTTTAAATAGAACGGTTCCCACAACCAAATGGGCCGACCCAACTGGCACTACTTGCTCGCTGCCTTGTGCTTTTTGGCTGACAAACTGAGCAACGAGTGTCATATAGGGAACAACGCCTAATATGGACAATAGCGCGGCAAAGCCCACATTGCTGCTAAATCGACCAAATTTGGTGCGCCCAGTTAAATATACGTGTTTTTCTCTTTCAGAAATCTATAATAACAAAGTATAAATAAATAAGTAAAAAGAATCAAGCGCTGTAAAAATCTATTTACGCATATACAAATTTGTGAATTTCTACAATTTTTCTTATGTATTTTACAAATAATTCTTCATGAACTGAATAGAATACTCCCTCTGTCCCATAATCAAAGACGTTTTTTGACACTACATTAGTGCCAAAAAACGTCTTACATTATGAAGCGAAGGGAGCAGTTCCATAAACAAATAGGCCAATCCAGATGGCATCACTTGCTCACCGCCTTGTGCGTTCTGGTCGGCAATCTGAGGCAACTAGCCTCGAAAATCCACTTAATGTGGGCATTAGCATGGTATCGACAACATTGCTGCCAAATCGACCACAATGGGTGCACCCTGTTAAATACTGGTAAAATTATTGATTTAGTAAAAATATATAATAAGAATATATTGATAAATAGGTAACAAATCTTGTTTATAAAAAATATTCAGACATATAAGAAATATTGAGTACTTAAAAACTGTTCATGCATTTAATATTTTTCATGCTTCTTTTAGATTAAAAAGAGAGTACCTACTAAAAATGGCCATTTAAATTTCAAACGTGTTCACAAATTTGTAAAAAAAATCATATAACTAAAACAAAGTGTACTTGTATTTAAAGCATGTTCAATTTTCAAAAGTGTTTGTGTCTCTTAAAAAACGAACACATAATTTTGAAAGTATCCAGGCATTTTAAAAATGTTCATGAAAATTTGAAAAAAGTATTTTCACATTTTTAAATTATATTCATGTATTTTCCAAAAAGTATTTCTATATTATTTAGAAAGTATCTTCATAAAATAGTATTTGTTTTTGAAACAGAAGCATAAAAATGAGTAAAAAGGGGAAAAAACCCAAATAAAACAAAAAAGGAAAATTAAATGTAAAACAGGAAAATTAATTATTATTAATAAATTGTGACTATGGACGGAAGTTTCAATTTGCAGGTTGCATCCATAGGTTTGACAAAATGTTGGTTCAGGCGGCATTGGATTGTCTCAAAGTTGTGACAAACATTATTTGCAAAATAAAAAAAAAATCAAATAGAAGCTCCTGCAGACTGCAGTTATGCGTCGATCCTTGGGGTAATTATGCACCGACGAGCTGACCAAATTTGGAGGCGCGTACTTTAGCCAAGGCAGCTTCCACATTTGGAAGTTCGCCGCCACCTTTGGCTCTCAATCCCGACATCCATGTATCCATCTTTTTTTTTCTTTGCAACGGAGGCACAATATTTACCTCATCAATTAAGTAAGGAGAAGTTAGAGTTTTACAAATGGCCCACTTTCACGTCATGTTAACTACTCATGCGTTGCAATTTTTTTTTATTTTCTTAGCATCTGCAATAACCCAAAGCCTTGCCTCCTCAAGTATGGTTTTAAGTAGGATTGGTGGTGGCACACTTTTGTGACGAAAAATCAGTACGTTTATTTCATTCCAGATACTCCAAGAGACGAGTATGATGAAAGAGACCATGACTCATCTATTGAGAGTTGCATGCTAGTTCTCTTATCTTACCAAATGACGAGGGAGTCCTCGAGAGCCAATTGGATATGTCCATATCCGGTAGCCCCAACTCATCACCGACCGCTCTACATAGCCTAAGAGTATAACATCACCTAAAGAAAAGCCGAGCGTTCATTTCTTGCTCCCTTTTACAAAGGGTGCAAATGCCATAGTTTGGCCATCCACGCCTCTCCAAACGGTCCCCGGTCCAAATACAATCTTGTAGAGCCAACCATGCAAAGACCTTTACTTTTGGAAGAAACCCAAGGCTTTCAAACCATGAGGTCCATAGGTAAAAGAGTCAATCCAAAAACCGAGCTTTGTATGCGGTGGCCGTCAAATATATCCCATCATTTGAGTTTTTCTAGATGATTTTGTCCTCAATTTGGTCGTAGAGCTGAAAATCATCCACAAGCATTTAAAGGGAGAAGAATTCGCAGACGTGACCACCAAAGGTTATAGTTTCATTTCTTATCTTTAGAATTCATGCATTTTCATTGAAGGTCTCACGATACTTTCCAGTTCTTTCTTCTGAAGGCTTAAGAATTAATGGGGCAATATCCTTGGGCTTGCGTCAAAATAGCCTTCCCAGAATAGAGTCCTTGCGCAATTACTCAACAGTTGAATGTTGCAACCGTTTCCAAGTCAAAAAAGAAGCGTAGGGTTGTGTAATGTCGGCAACAGTCGATCTAGACCCCTCCTAATACTTTTCCTTCGCGGTCTAGAAGGAAAACTATAGTTTTCGATGATCCTTTGCTTTGTTCCACTATTACTTGAGTAGGAATTCGATTCAACTATTCGTTTGTTGCTCGTTGCATGGAGGTAATCGTTTAGCAAATATCCCTCCGTTCCGAAATATAAGTCTTTTAAGAGATTTCACCAAAGTTCTACATACGGAGCAAAATGAGTGAACCTACACTCTAAAGTATGTCTATATACATCCGTATGTAGTTCACTAGTGGAACCTCTAAAAAGACTTATATTTAGGAACTGAGGGAGTACGTATTTGCTGGCCCTTCTTGCCGTAGGCCCCTGAAACTACTACTACCGACCACCCCTGATACGATTCGTGGTAGAGAACAAGAAATACACGAGCCCGACCCCCTCCAGGGTTCCTCCCCCGCCTCCCCTTCCCGGGGCAAGGGGCGGCGACGATGATGCTCGGCTAGGCGGTGGCCGACGGCTGGCGAGGTGGCGGCGTGGCTCCTTGACGGCAAGACGGCATGGTCGGGCCCCCGGGTTAGATATGGGCCATGCGGGCTCCATCTTGAACCTAGCGAGCGAGTCCCCGACATGGCTTCGTTGTCTTTTGTGTGATGATGAAGAGGAGTAGTTCGGACGGGAGGCGGGACGTCGACGGCCTGCCTGCTACAGTGTGATGGCGGTAACTTTATAGGATTAAGAGGTCCGGCAGGGTCTGTGGGTCCATGGGCCTGGTATGCTCCTGCTATTGCGTCCGATCGGCTGCCGTCGTTGATGATGAAGGTTGAGCCCTTTCGCGTGCTGATGGTGCTGCTGCCCCTAGTCCTGGCTCCTACTCGTCGCTGTGCAGGTCTCACTTCATGGTGCCGTAGTGAGACGGCGTAAAGGCTTCAAGACCGTGTTGGCACAGGGTGGTGGTCGGTTTGATGGCAGGCTCCGGAGCGTCCGAGGTGCAGGTTAGGATCAGGGAAAACCCGTGTCGGCCTGGCCGACACCGACGTGGTGGCGCCTATGGGTTCCGTTAGACCTTCTTGGATGGCGTTTGGGGCTACCCTTCCTATCACCTCATCGCGTATCCGGAGAAACCCTTGGCAGCAGTGTCGTCATTGTCACAGTCCTTCTTGCATGTGTTGATTGGTATCGACGCTTCGAAGTCTTGGATCTTGGTGGGAGATCCCTAGTGGGCGCAGTGGTCGCGAAGCTTCTTCGTTTTTCGTCGATTCGGCGTTGTCGGCATTTGTTTCTTTTGTTCTTTCTCTTTCATTTTTTAAGTATGACTACTCCTGTTTCAGCACCTATCGTTGACTGTATCAGTTGATTGCTTTATAATACAAAACATAGAAACCTTTTTCGTTGAAACTACTACTACTGGTTGTGCTGATGACAAACAGATGAAGACACCCTTTTCTTGTTGGTCCTTGGTCAGGACAAGATGAGGCGGCCAACATGTTTGTAGCTGCAGAAGTTGATTATGATCTAACAAGGATGTGAAAGCATTCCAACACTAGCTAAATACTTATGAGTTGCAACATAACAATGAAAGAAAACATTTTTTTTGGAAAAGGAGATTAAACCCCCGGTATTTGCATCAATCGATGCATGCAGCCATCTTTACTAATTATTCCACAAAGGTCTAACAAGAACATACATCAATCCACAAAAAGCCACCACTCGCACCTACAATCTCGATAATGTGGAGTGCTCTCACTCCACATATCTAAAATCGGTGTTGTCACCAATCCATCCACATAACGTATCGGGGACAACAAGTGATGCAGCACACCTAAAACGCACACCTCATGCACACGTTTTAGAAGCCGCCATCATCGTCGGACCACTGACCCATCTTCATGAAAGAGGTCGACATCATCCTTGACAATCCAAACATCCGTCGACGCCACCACGGTGCCCAACGGCGCCACTGCCCTGCGATCATCCGTCCAGAGGCGAAAATTCTGGAAGATCTGTCGTGCTTGGCACCTGCCAAACAGGCATGACTCGGTGTAGCATCGGTCGGCCAAGCATGATTTGACAGCTCCACCGAAATTCCGTGCAAGACGATGCCGCTCCACCTCCTGCCTCAGTCTGCCAGCGCTACTCCACAAACAATGCTCCCAAGAGAGAAATGTTACCACAATACCGTTCGATCTGGAAGACTAGATCCTAGGGTTTCCCCCCGAAGCAGTGCCCACCACCAACAACCGTCAAGGACCCATACAGTGCCCACCACCAGTCAGCCCTCAAGGCGACGCCTTCAGGAAGGTCACGTCGTCAAGGACGCCGCCGCCGCCCACCGGAGTTAGGGTTTTCACCCGAGATGCAAGGAGTGAGAGGGAGCAGAGCAGAAAATGTAGACCGACATCTCCAAGGATAAAAATGGGGTCCTTGAGCGTCATCGTCGGCGCCGCCGTCCTGGGCCAACCAAGGGGTTTCCCCCAATCTGAATCTCCTCCACCAGCTTCACCCGCAACCAGGGCCCGACAACCTCGCCGTCACCGCCAAGAACCCGCAGGAGAGAGGCCCACAGTTTAGAGCCGAAGGACAACGGCCAGATCTGGCGCCGCCAGCCGCCAGAGCAGCCACGCGACGCCGGCCTCATGCGGCGGCGAGGGAGGGAGGGAGCTTGTGCCCCGAGCCGCCGCCGCGCAGATCCGCGGCCTCCAGCGTCGGATCACACGCCCCCGAGTCATCGCGCGCAGCCACCCTCGTCGGAGCCGCCAGATCTGGGGCCTCCCTGACATAGGCTCGCTGCGTCGCCGAACTCGCACCTCCACGCGCTCGAGCAAACCACCCAGCCCGTGCGTGCACCGGCGCATGAGGGGCGCTCTGCATCCCATCGAGATGGGCAGCCCGCGCTGCTGGAGTTCCGATGGGAGGAGGGAGTGCCCCGCCGCCGCTGAGCCGCGCAGGCTTTGCCCGGCGACCTCCGTCGGCGGCAGCACGGAAAGGGGACCGATCGATTTACGCTAGCGGCGGCTGGGTTACGCCCCCCTGGCCGCCCGCGGGAGCGACCCGAGGGGTTACCAGATGGAGTTTTTCAATTGTCTCATTTGTTGGGGAACGTCACATGGGATTTTTTTTTTCCTACGCGCACGAAGACCTATCATGGTGATGTCCATCTACGAGAGGGGATATTCGATCTACGTACCCTTGTAGATCGCATAGCAGAAGCGTTAGTGAACGCGGTTGATGTAGTGGAACGTCCTCACGTCCCTCGATCCGCCCCGCGAACCGTCCCGCGATCAGTCCCACGATCTAGTGTCGAACGGACGGCACCTCCGCGTTCAGCACACGTACAGCTGGACGATGATCTCGGCCTTCTTGATCCAGCAAGAGAGACGGAGAGGTAGATGAGTTCTCCGGCAGCGTGACGGCGCTCCGGAGGTTGGTGGTGATCTAATCTCAGCAGGGCTCCGCCCGAGCTCCGCAGAAACGCGATCTAGAGGTAAAACCGTGGAGATATGTGGTCGGGCTGCCGTGGCAAAGTTTGTCTCAAATCAGCCCTAAAACCTCCGCATATATAGGGGGAAGAGGGGGAGCCTTGCATTGGGGTCCAAGGACCCCAAAGGAGTTCGGCCGAGCCAAGGGGGGCAACCCTCCCCTTCCAAACCGAGTCCAACTAGGTTTGGAAGGAGGAGTCCTTCCCCCTTTTCCCACCTCCTCTTTTTTTTTTCTCTTTGATTTTCTTCCTATGGCGCATAGGGCCTTCTTGGGCTGTTCACCAGCCCACTAAGGGCTGGTGCGCCACCCCCAAGGCCTATGGGCTTCCCCGGGGTGGGTTGCCCCCCCGGTGAACACCCGGAACCCATTCGTCATTCCCGGTACATTCCCGGTAACTCCGAAAACCTTCCGGTAATCAAATGAGGTCATCCTATATATCAATCTTCGTTTCCGGACCATTCCGAAAACCCTCGTGACGTCTGTGATCTCATCCGGTACTCCGAACAACATTCGGTAACCAACCATATAACTCAAATACGCATAAAACAACGTCGAACCTTAAGTGTGCAGACCCTGCGGGTTCGAGAACTATGTAGACATGACCCGAGAGACTCCTCGGTCAATATCCAATAGAGGGACCTGGATGCCCATATTGGATCCTACATATTCTACGATGATCTTATCGTTTGAACCTCAGTGCCAAGGATTCATATAATCCCGTATGTCATTCCCTTTGTCCTTCGGTATGTTACTTGCCCGAGATTCGATCGTCAGTATCCGCATACCTATTTCAATCTCGTTTACCGGAAAGTCTCTTTACTCGTTCTGTAATACAAGATCCCGCAACTTACACTAAGTCACATTGCTTGCAAGGCTTGTGTGTGATGTTGTATTACTGAGTGGGCCCCGAGATACCTCTCCGTCACACGGAGTGACAAATCCCAGTCTCGATCCATACTAACTCAGAGAACACCTTCGGAGATACTTGTAGAGCATCTTTATAGTCACCCAGTTACGTTGCGACGTTTGATACACACAAAACATTCCTCCGGTGTCAGTGAGTCATATGATCTCATGGTCATAGGAACAAATACTTGACACGCAGAAAACAGTAGCAACAAAATGACACGATCAACATGCTACGTCGATTAGTTTGGGTCTAGTCCATCACATGATTCTCCTAATGATGTGATCCCGTTATCAAGTGACAACACTTGCCTATGGCCAGGAAACCTTGACCATCTTTGATCAACGAGCTAGTCAACTAGAGGCTTACTAGGGACAATGTTTTGTCTATGTATCCACACAAGTATTGTGTTTCCAATCAATACAATTATAGCATGGATAATAAACGATTATCATGAACTAAGAAATATAATAATAACTAATTTATTATTGCCTCTAGGGCATATTTCCAACAGTCTCCCACTTGCACTAGAGTCAATAATCTAGTTCACATCACCATGTGATTCCAACGAATCCAACACCCATATAGTTATGGGGTCTGATCACGTCTTGCTCGTGAGAGAGGTTTTAGTCAACGGTTCTGAAACTTTCAGATCTGTGTGTTCTTTACAAATCTTTATGTCTTCTTATAGATGCTGCTACTATGTACTATTCGGAAATACTCCAAATATCTACTCTACTATACGAATCCGTTTCACTACTCATAGTTATTCGGATTAGTGTCAAAGCTTGCATCGACGTAACCCCTTACGACGAACTCTTTAACCACCTCCATAATCGAGAAAAATTCCTTAGTCCATTTAGTTACTAAGGATAACTTTGACCGCTGATCAGTGATTCAATCCTGTATCACTCTGTGTACCTCTTAACAGACTTGCTGCAAGGCACACATCAGGTGCGGTACTCAGCATGGCATACTTTAGAGTCTACGGCTAAGGCATAGAAGACGATCTTCGTCTATTCTCTTTATTCTGCCGGGGTCGGGTTTTGTATCTTACTCAAATTCACACCTCACAACACAACCAAGAACTCTTTCTTTGCTGATCTATTTTGAACTCCTTCAAAAACTTGTCAAGGCATGCATCTTGTTGAAACTTCCATTAAGCGCTTTCGATCTATCTCCATAGATCTTTGATGTTCAACGTTCAAGTAGCTCAATCCAGGTATTCCTTTGAAAACTCCTTTCAAACAACCTTGTATGATTTACAGAAATTCTACATTACTTCTGATCCACAATATGTCAACCACATATACTTATCAGAAATTCTACAGTGCTCCCACTCACTTCTTTGGAAATACAAGTTTCTCATAAACCTTGTACAAACCCAAAAACTTTGATCATCTCATCAAAGTGTATATTCCAACTCCGAGATGCTTGCACCAGTCCATTGAAAGATCACTGGAGCTTGCATACTTGCTAGTATCTTTAGGATCGACAAAACCTCCTGGTTGTATCACATACAATGTTTGCTCAAGGAAACCGTCGAGGAAACAATGTTTTGACATCCTACGTGCAATATTTCATAAATAATGCAACAACTACTAACATAATTCTAACAGACTTTTAGCATCGCTACGAGTGAGAAAGTATCATCATAGTCAACCGTTTGATCTTGTCGAAAACATCTTTGCGACAAGTCGAGCTTTTCTTAATAGTGACTTATCACCATCATTGTCTGTCTTCCTTTTAAAGATCCATCTTTACTCAACAGTCCTATGACCATCAAGTAGTTCTTCCAAAGTCTACACTTTATTTTCATACATGGATCCTCTCTCGGATTTCATGGCCTCCAGCCATTTGTCGGAATCCGGGCCCACCATTGCTTTCTCCATAACTCGTAGGTTCACTGTTGCTCAACAACATGACCTCCAAGACAGGGTTATCGTACTACTCTGCAGTAGTACGCGACCTTGTCGACCTACGAGGTTTGTAGTAACTTGATTCGAAGCTCAATGATCACCATCATCAGCTTCCACTTCAATTGGTGTAGGCGCCACAGGAACAACTTCGTGCGCCCTGCTACACACTGGTTGAAGTGATGGTTCAATAACTTCATCAAGTTCTACCACTCTCCCACTCAATTCTTTCGAGAGAAACCTTTCCTCGAGAAAGGATCCGTTTCTAGAAACAAACACTTTGCTTTCGGATCTGAGATAGGAGATGTACCCAACTGTTTTGGATATCCTATGAAGATGCATTTATCCGCTTTGGGTTCGAGCTTATCAGACTGAAACTTTTTCACATAAGTGTCGAAGCCCCAAACTTTCAAGAAACGACAATTTAGATTTCTCTAAACCTCAGTCTATACTTTGTCATCTCAACGGAAATACGTGGTGCCCTACTTAAAGTGAATGCGGTTGTCTCTAATGCATAACCCATAAACGATAGTGGTAATTCGATAAGAGACATCACAACATGCACCATGCCAAATAGTGCATGGCTATGACGTTCAGACACATCATCACACTATGATGTTCCAGGTGGCATGAACTGTGAAACAATTTCCACATTGTCTTAACTGCGTACCAAAACTCGTAACTCAGATATTCATTTCTATGATCATATCGTAGACAGTTTATCCTCTTGTTACGACGAACTTCACTCCGAAACAGAATTGAACTTTTCAATATTTCAGACTTGTGATTCATTAAGTAAATACTCTTGTATCAGCTCAAATCGTCATTGAAGTAAGAACATAATGATATCCACTGCGTGCCTCAGTACCCATTGGACTGCATACATCAAAATGTATCACTTCCAATAAGTTACTATCTTGTTTCATCTCAATGAAAACAAGGCCTTGCTCATGTGGTACGATTTGCATGTCACTAGTGATTCAAAATCAAGTGAGTATAAAGATCCATCAGCATGGAGCCTCTTCATGCAATTTATACCAACATGACTCAAGCGGTAGTGCCACAAGTAAGTGGTACTATCATCATTACCTCGTATCTTTTGGCACCAATATCATGAACATGTGTAACACTACGATCGAGATTCAGTAAACCATTGAAGGTGATTATTCAAGCAAATAGAGTAACCATTATTCTCTTTAAATGAATAATCGTATTGCAATAAACACGATCCAATCATGCTCATGCTTAACGCAAGCACCAAATAAAATTATTTAGGTTTAACACCAACCCCGATGGTAGAGGGAGCGTGCGATGTTTTGATCATATCAATCTTGGAAACACTTCCAACACGTATCGTCACCTCGCCTTTAGCTAGTCTCCGTTTATGCCGTAGCTATCATTTCGTGTCACTAATCACTTAGCAACCGAACCGGTATCCAATACCCTCATGCTACTGGGAGTACCAGTAAAGTACACATCAACATCATGTATATCAAATATACTTCTTTCGACTTTTGCCAACCTTCTTATCTACCAAGTATCTAGAGTTACTCCCCTGAGTGACTGTTCCCCTCATTACAGAAGCACTTAGTCTCGGGTTTGGGTTTAATCTTGGGTCTCTTCATTAGTGCAGCAACTGTTTTGCCGTTTCACGAAGTATCCCTTCTAGCCCTTGCCTTTCTTGAAACTTAGTGGTTTTACTAACCATCAACTATTGACGCCCCTTCTTGATTTCTACTTTCGCAATGTCAAACATCGCGAATCACTCAAGGATCATTGTATCTATCCTTGATATGTTATAGTTCATCACGAAGCTCTGACAGCTTGGTGGCAGTGACTTTGGAGAACCATCACTATCTCATCTGGAAGATTAACTCCCACTTGATTCAAGCGATTGTCGTACTCAGACAATCTGAGCACATGCTCAACGATTGAGCTTTTCTCCTTTACTTTGTGGACAAAGAATTTTGTTGGAGGTCTCGTACCTCTTAACATGGGCACAAGCATGAAATCACAATTTCATCTCTTTAGAACATCACTTATGTTCCGTGACGTTTCAAAACATTTTCGGCGCCTTGCTTCTAAGCCTTTAAGTATTTTGCACTGAACTATCGTGTAGTCATCTGAAAACGTGTATGTCGGATGTTCACAGCATCCATAGACGACGCTCGAGGTGCAGCACACCGAGTGGTGCATTAAGGACATAAGCCTTGTGCGCAGCAACGAGGACAATCCTCTGCAAAGTTTTCTACTATCAACTTTCAACTAAATTTTCTCTAGGAACATATAAAAACAGTAGAGCTATAGCGCAAGCTACATCGTAATTCGCAAAGACCATTAGACTATGTTCATGACAATTAGTTCAATTAATCATAGTACTTAAGAACTCCCACTCAAAAAGTACATCTCTCTAGTCATTTGAGTGGTACATGATCCAAATCCACTATCTCAAGTCCGATCATCACGTGAGTCGAGAATAGTTTCAGTGGTAAGCATCTCTATGCTAATCATATCAACTATACGATTCATGCTCGACCTTTCGGTCTCATGTGTTCCGAGGCCATGTCTTCACATGCTAGGCTCGGCAAGCTTAACCCGAGTGTTATGCGTGTGCAACTGTTTTGCACCCGTTGTATGTGAACGTTGAGTCTATCACACCCGATCATCACGTGGTATCTCGAAACGAAGAACTGTCGCAACGGTGCACAGTCGGGGAGAACACAATTTCGTCTTGAAATTTTAGTGAGAGATCACCTCATAATGCTACCGTCGTTCTAAGCAAGATAAGGTGCATAAAGGATTAACATCACATGCAATTCATAAGTGACATGATATGGCCATCATCATGTGCTTCTTGATCTCCATCACCAAAGCACCGGCACGATCTTCTTGTCACCGACGTCACACCATGATATCCATCATCATGATCTCCATCAACGTGTCGCCATCGGGGTTGTCGTGCTACTCATGCTATTACTACTAAAGCTACGTCCTAGCAAAATAGTAAACGCATCTGCAAGCACAAACGTTAGTTTAAAGATAACCCTATGGCTCCTGCCGGTTGCCGTACCATCGACGTGCAAGTCTATATTAACTATTACAACATGATCATCTCATACATCCAATATATCACATCACATCGTTGGCCATATCACATCACAAGCATACCCTGCAAAAACAAGTTAGACGTCCTCTAATTTTGTTGTTGCACGTTTTACGTGGTGACCATGGGTATCTAGTAGGATCGCATCTTACTTACGCAAACACCACAACGGAGATATATGAGTTGTTATTTAACCTCATCCAAGGACCTCCTCGGTCAAATCCAATTCAACTAAAGTTGGAGAAACTGACACTTGCCAGTTATCTTTGAGCAACGGGGTTACTCGTAGCGATGAAACCAGTCTCTCGTAAGCGTACGAGTAATGTCGGTCCAAGCCGCTTCAATCCAACAATACCGCGGAATCAAGAAAAGACTAAGGAGGTGTCACGCCCAAGATGCGACCCTATCCTCAATTTGGCACGAGGGCCTCGTCAGGGATAGAAGCGCATCTCGTCGTGTCGCAAGAATGGATATCGTTACAAGTACCTGTACTGAAAAGAAGAGATATAAGAAGAGTTGGCTTACACTCGCCACAAGCTACATCAGAGTCACATCAGTACATTACATATTCAGCAAGAGTAAGAGCAGGGTCCGACTACGGACGAAAATAAACGACAAAAGAAGAACGACGCCCATCCTTGCTATCCCAGGCTGCCGGCCTGGAACCCATCCTAGATCGATGAAGAAGAAGAAGAAGCAACTTCAAATGAACAATCAACGCGCTCGCGTCACGTAACCTTTACCTGTACCTGCAACTGGTGTTGTAGTAATCTGTGAGCCACAGGGGACTCAGCAATCTCATTTCCAAAGGTATCAAGACTAGCAAAGCTTAATGGGTGAGGCATGGTTAAATGGTGAGGTTGCAGCAGCGACTAAGCATATATTTGGTGGCTAACTTACGAGTACAAGAAATAAGAGGGGGAAGATCTACGCATAACGGTCGTGAACTACTGATGATCAAATGAATGATCCTGAACACCTACCTACGTCAGACATAACCCCACCGTGTCCTCGACCGGAGAAGGAACTCACGAAAGAGACGGTCACGGTTACGCACACAGTTGGCATATTTTAATTAAGTTAACTTCAAGTTATCTAGAACCAGTGTTAAACAAAGTTTCCTCGTTGCCACATAACCGCGGGCACGACTTTCCGAAAGATTTAACCCTGCACGGATGCTCCAACTAGTCCATCACAAATTACCACAAGCCGCATAGAAATCCTCAATCACGAAGCTCGCGATCTCGTCGGATTCCCTAGTGGAAAACCTCAACTCTGAGATTACCCAAAGCATCACCGGAATCCCGATGCACAAGATATCTCGTCAAAGGTAAAACTAATCCAGCAAGGCCGCCCGACGTGTCGACGATCCCGATAGGAGTCGCGTACCTCGTTCTCAGGACACGACGGATGGGTCACACTAGGAGTACCAAACCTCGGGTTGCCCCGCGGTGGTCCCGTAGTCTGCCAATTTGGACCAACACTCATGAGGAGCACTGGCCCGGGGGTTGATTAAAATAGTCCGCGGGTGCCGGCGGGTCCCTATGCAATTTTATTAGGTGATTAGGCAAATGTAGTACCAAAGTTGGGCCTTGCCAGACCAGTCTTAATCTAAAACGAATTATCAAGGGGGTCCCCATAACAACCCCGATCGTGTTAGGAGCGCTCATTTATGGAACATAACACCGGTAGCCGAAACTAAGGGGGCAAAGGTGGAACAAAACACCAGGCTAGAAAGGCCGAGCCTTCCACCTTTTACCAAGTATATAGGTGCATTAAATTAAATAGCATTAATATGGTGATATAACAAGGAACCCATGTTATCACATGGAAGCATCTGCACCTGCAACTAGCAACGCTAAAACAGGGTTAAGCAAGCAGTAACATAGACAATCAGTGGTTTGCTAGGTCGAACAGGTTGAAGGTAATTATGGCATTGTGGAGAGGCTGATATTTAACATGTGGTAGGCAACGTGACATAAACGATAGAAGCGATAAAATTAGCATGGCAATGATAGTAATGGTATCTGGGGAAATGGTCATCTTGCCTGAGATCCCGCTTGGAAGAAGAATGACTCCGTGAAGCAGACGAACCGACGTAGTCGAACGGGTCCTCACATCCGACACGCTTGCGGAACTCTATCGAGACGAAGCAAACCGGAAACACAATCAACACACGGAATTCACCACACGATGCACAACACAAATGATGCATGAACAGCTGAAAACATGCAAGTCACGGCATGACAAATCACACAATCAAACTCTACACATTAAGTGAAGTTCAATATGCAACGAGTTGCATATTGAAGAAACTCCACGTTAGTTATTTAGTTCTATCCCGATTAGGTACTCGGCAATATTAAAAGGTTGTTAACATGGCAAGGGGGTGAAGCACAAATTAATCTACCTAGCTAGGCATTTTAAATGAGGCCGGAAACGACATATAGCATCTCCGAAATGACCCCACGTGTTAAATTCTAATTCTGTCCAGATTTGTCCTAATCACATTTTAAGTTTGTTAAACAGCAAAACAAAGTGGTTCACGTGATTCTACTCGACGTTCTGGTCCATTTACATATATGGCACAACTCCAACGAAGCTACGGATAAATAGTTACGTCCTAAACCGTTTTCAACACGTCGAGACGCAAACCGATGCAAACAGCACACTAAACAGATCTAATTATGCATGAGAGTTGGTTTTTGTGAAACTACAGAAAAATCCAAGCAACTTATATGTTGAAATCATTTTAATCCGGTGCACGGTTTAGAAACTACGCTGGTTTGAAAAAAAACAATGCCTTTTCTGACAAAAACAAAATCCCTGAGAATTGGAAAAATCACAAGACGTTTTAAAAAAAACATAATGGGCCGAATTGCACCATTGTGCAGTGGCCCAGGGCTGAAACCGCCTCAAAGAACTGTGTGTGCCAGCGTGCGTGCAAAAAATATCAGGCACCAGCAAAAATTGGGGGTGCCCAGGACTCGAGCTCGGGACCTCCAGTTCAGTAGACTTGCTGTTCGTGCTCAAAAGTGGTGGCTACACTGAATAATTTGGACAGACATAATGGATCTAGGCAAAACAAACAAAGTTCAGACCGGGACACTTCCTTACAGCAGACAGAAGGGGTCGGCGGGGATGTAGGCTAGGGGCGGCGCTAGGACTTCGGCGAGAGCGAGATGGGGAGGAGTCAGCACTGGAGCTTGGCGGCATCCTGGCCCGCGAGCAACGAGGGCAGAGGGGGCCCTAGCACGGCCACGAGATGCACCTGGGGCGAGCTCGAGGACCTACGTCCATGGCGGAGCAGCACATCCTAGCTGCATCCAACAGAGAGAGAGAAAGTTGGGTTAGAGGGGGAGCGATGGGGCGACTGAGCGGCGGAACTGGGCGTAGGATTCGTTCCGGACCCGTTCCCGTCAAGAGATGAGGCCCGGGCGGTGCAGCTCCTTGCTCGTGCGGGGCTTCACCGTAGACGTACGATTCCTGCTGGTCTCCATGTCAACGATCCTGGCAGCGAGAAAACAGAGAGAGAGAGGAAGAGATGAGAAACAGAGAGAGAGAAACACGAGACAGGGAGGCAATCTGGACCACCGCGCCATGGGTACTGCTAAAGGCAAAGGGGCGGCGCGACCTCGGGCTGCTGCTGCTCCTGCTAGGCGCGGCGCTGGCTGCTGCTACTACTGCTAGGCGCTGCGTTGTGGGGAAGGTGCGGCTGCGTGCTAGCAACTCTGGTTGGCTAAGGGGGATCGGGCCATCTGGGAGGATCCCGAGGAGGGAGACACCGGGCGGCGGCAGGAGGAAGAGAAGGGAAAAATGGAAGGAGGAGGGAACCCTAGGCCCGCCGGTTGCTCTAATATGACTATAGGAGGAAGGAGGGCCGTCTGATCGAGCTCCAGGAGATCAATGGTGATCCCCTGGTTCGTACAGGAGATGACGTAGGAAGAAGAAGGTGTCGTGGGCTTGATGGGCTCAGATCAAACAGGTAAGAGTTGGGCCTGCTCTGTTTATATTCTTCCTTAGCCAATAATTCAACAACCCGATTTGGAGAAAAAGAAAACGAGAGGTAGAGAGAGAAATAGAGTTGGAGAAATATTTTTGTGGAACCATAAAAATATACTCTATTTCATCAAATCGGTTTGGAGATTTTTACAGGAAACAAATTCAAACAAGTTTGATTAAAACTCATGCTTGCCTGAATTTAAAACCTAACCAAACCAATGTCCAACGGGATGAAATTTTGGAGGGTCACCCTACATAATTAATATGATTTATGGGAATAAGATGAACATTTAAGAAGGAAGTAAAAAAAAATACCAAACATAATGAATTAAATTCGTTATGTTTGAATTCAAGCTCCCTTTTAAACGAACTATGGATGGGGTGAATTTTGAGAGGGTGGCTGGACATAAAGCAAAGGAATTATGGGCAAAGTTGAAGGCAAGAATTAAGATAGGAAAGAATGGAGTTAAATTGCAAGTGTGTTATGATTAGAATATTTCATTATAGCCCCCTTATAATATTGGGAGGATATGTTATATAGAGAAATCACCATGTGAATCCCTTGATTTAAATAGATCCAAGATCCATGCAATTTATTTATTTGGGGTGCAGAAACAAATTAATGACATGATGGCATGATGACATGATGAATGTTACAAACAAATAATCACAAGGCGACAATGGAACAAAAGGGGAATTTTCTGGAGTGTCGGTCCCGGGCTGTCACAGGAGGGCAGCAAAACGCACATCACCGTCCACAAAAACTTTTGTGTTCTACTCGAGAATACATCTACGCATGAACCTAGCTCTGATACCACTGTTGGGAAACATCACATGGGAAACAAAAAATTTCCTAGGCGCACGAAGACCTATCATGATGATGTCCATCTACGAGAGGGGATATTGGATCTACGTACCCTTGTAGATCGCACAGCAGAAGCGTTAGTGAACGCGGTTGATGTAGTGGAACGTCCTCACGTCCCTCGATCCGCCCCGCGAACCATCCTGCGATCAGTCCCACGATCTAGTGCCTAACGGACGGTACCTCCGCGTTCAGCACACGTACAGCTCGACGATGATCTCGGCCTTCTTGATCCAGCAAGAGAGACGGAGAGGTAGATGAGTTCTCCGGCAGCGTGACGGTGCTCCGGAGGTTGGTGGTGATCTTATCTCATCAGGGCTCCGCCCGAGCTCCGCAGAAACGCGATCTAGAGGTAAAACCGTGGAGATATGTGGTCGGGCTGTCGTGGCAAAGTTTCTTTCAAATCAGCCCTAAAACCTCCGTATATATAGGGGGAAGAGGGGAAGCCTTGCCTTGGGGTCCAAGGACCCCAAAGGAGTTCGGCCGAGCCAAGGGGGGCAACCCTCCCCTTCCAAACCGAGTCCAACTAGGTTTGGAAGGAGGAGTCCTTCCCCCTTTTCCCACCTCCTCTTTTTTTTTCTCTTTGATTTTCTTCCTATGGCGCATAGGGCCTTCTTGGGCTGTCCCACCAGCCCACTAAGGGCTGGTGCGCCACCCCAAGGCCTATGGGCTTCCCCGGGGTGGGTTGCCCCCCCCACCGGTGAACACCCGGAACCCATTCGTCATTCCCGGTACATTCCCGGTAACTCCGAAAACCTTCCGGTAATCAAATGAGGTCATCCTATATATCAATCTTCATTTCCGGACCATTCTGGAAACCCTCGTGACGTCCGTGATGTCATCCGGGACTCCGAACAACATTCGGTAACCAACCATATAACTCAAATACGCATAAAACAACGTCGAACCTTAAGTGTGCAGACCCTGCGGGTTCGAGAACTATGTAGACATGACCCGAGAGACTCCTCGGTCAATATCCAATAGCGGGACCTGAATGCCCATATTGGATCCTACATATTCTATGAAGATCTTATCGTTTGAACCTCAGTGCCAAGGATTCATATAATCCCGTATGTCATTCCCTTTGTCCTTCGGTATGTTACTTGCCCGAGATTCGATCGTCAGTATCCGCATACCTATTTCAATCTCGTTTACCGGCAAGTCTCTTTACTCGTTCCGTAATACAAGATCCCGCAACTTACACTAAGTCACATTGCTTGCAAGGCTTGTGTGTGATGTTGTATTACTGAGTGGGCCCCGAGATACCTCTCCGTCACACGGAGTGACAAATCCCAGTCTCGATCCATACTAACTCAACGAACACCTTCGGAGATATCTGTAGAGCATCTTTATAGTCACCCAGTTACGTTGCGACGTTTGGTACACACGAAGCATTCCTCCGGTGTCAGTGAGTCATATGATCTCATGGTCATAGGAACAAATACTTGACACGAAGAAAACAGTAGCAACAAAATGACACGATCAACATGCTACGTCTATTAGTTTGGGTCTAGTCCATCACATGATTCTCCTAATGATGTGATCCCGTTATCAAGTGACAACACTTGCCTATGGCCAGGAAACCTTGACCATCTTTGATCAACGAGCTAGTCAACTAGAGGCTTACTAGGGACAGTGTTTTGTCTATGTATCCACACAAGTATTGTGTTTCCAATCAATACAATTATAGCATGGATAATAAACGATTATCATGAACTAAGAAATATAATAATAACTAATTTATTATTGCCTCTAGGGCATATTTCCAACAGTAGTGAGACGGCATAAAGGCTTCAAGACCGTGTTGGCGCAGGGTGGTGGTCGGTTTGATGGCAGGCTTCGGAGCGTCCGAGGTGCAGGTTAGGATCAGGGAAAACCCGTGTCGGCCTGGCCGACACCAACGTGGTGGCGCCTATGGGTTTCGTTAGACCTTCTTGGATGGCATTTGGGGCTACCCTTCCTATCACCTCATCGCGTATCCGGAGAAACCCTTGGCAGCAGCGTCGTCATTGTCACGGTCCTTCTTGCATGTGTTGATTGGTATCCACGCTTCAGAGTCTTGGATCTTGGTGGGAGATCCCTAGTGGGCGCAGTGGTCGCGAAGCTTCTTCGTTTTTTGTCGATTCGCCGTTGTCGGCATTTGTTTCTTTTGTTCTTTCTCTTTCATTTTTTAAGTATGACTACTCCTGTTTCAGCACCTATCGTTGTTGACTTTATGAGTTGATTGCTTTATAATACAAAACATAGAAACCTTTTTTGTTGAAACTACTACTACTGGTTGTGCTGATGACAAACAGATGAAGACACCCTTTTCTTGTTGGTCCTTGGTCATCACAGGATGAGGTGGCCAACATGTTTGTAGCTACAGAAGTTGATTATGATCTAACAAGGGTGTGAAAGCATTCCAACACTAGCTAAATACTTATGAGTTGCAACATAACAATGAAAGAAAACAATTTTTTTGAAAAGGAGATTAAACCCCCGGTCTTTGCATCAATCGGCATGCAGCCATCTTTACTAATTATTCCACAAAGGTCTAACACAAACATACATCAATCCACAAAAAGCCACCACTCGCACCTACAATCTCGATAATGTGGAGTGCTCTCACTCCACATATCTAAAATCGATGTTGTCACCAATCCATCCACATAACGTATCGGGGACAACAACTGATGCAACACACCTAAAACGCACACCTCATGCACACGTTTTAGAAGCCGCCATCATCATCGGACCACTGACCCATCTTCATGAAAGAGATTCTTTTTTCCTTTATTTATAGACCAAGGGGCGACACAAAGACGGTGCTGGCGGCTACGGGAGTAGCCGTCAGAAGGATCTCGGGGCAGCTTGACCGCGTGTCGCAGCATGATGGCCAGAAGGGGCGTCGACGGGGGTGACACGCGGGTCGGGGCAGCCGACGGGAGGACCTCAGGGTGGTGATGCAGTGGTCCGAAGGGACGATGCGACGACATCCAGTGGCTCGATTGGCGGTAGACGCGTGCTCGGGGACGTGCTTGGCAAATACGGGTGCGTGATCGGTTGATGAGACCGACGACGACGCTTTATGCGCCATGACAGGGACGAAGTGCAGATCGGAGTCAATGGCGACGTTGTTGGTGATGTCTCGGGCGATGATGATGAAGATGGACCGACAATGAAGATCATGCGGGCGAGCGGCTGGCAGCCACGCACGATGGCGTCCCTTGGACATTGCATCCAACTTTGCCGTGCGGTTGGTGACGAACTGGCCGGTGTAGAATCGACGTCGATGTTGGAGTAGGGGCGCGAGGCTCGACGGCGGCGGCGGGCAATGCAAACGGATCTTAGATCGAAAAACCTGAAAGAAAACACCGATCAAAGCGATCGACATATGAGAGAAAGCCCGAATCAAAGGATCGGGAAAAAGACTCTTTAGGGCAGCGGTCAACATGATCGGCGGACGAACCCTAGGTACGAACGACGCGACCCCCGACGACGGTCATGAAGGTCGATCGCCCCGGGACGGCGCGCGGGACGGAAGCGTCGGGCGGAGGCTAGTGTTGGATCGGTTAGGCTGATACCATGTTAGAAGGGATAGAGAGGGATCGATGGATTCGATGTCTATTGCTTGATCCTTGTGTCATATATACAGGAGTACACGATTAACTTGGAATACAAGATAAACAAAAATAATTCTTAATGCATATTATGTTTTTTAACTAATCAGGATACTTAACAGTTGATACAAACCAAAATGCATTCATTGATTCATTTGGTTGACACAGCCCAAATGCGGAGCTAGAATACTGGAAATCCAAAGAGCATGAAAAGTTCTCTTACTGAGAACTAGCTACATGGAAAATTTGAGCGTTCGCTTCATAAATGCTAGAATTATGCCATCCATGAATACTATGGATCGGATCTGCATCCATTCTCAAACAACTTTTGGTTGTTTTGCACTGGAAATCACCTCACATATTAGCTGGTGTACTATTTTACTAACCTACCCAACAAGCAAGTATGATAGTTTTCCTCAGCGCCAACGTCCCGGATGTTGAAGTTGACTGTCAACATCCTTTGATCTAGATAAAATGTGCCAGCAACACACACCTTGTCATTGTTTAAAGAGTCAATTACATCATAGGTGTCTGAACTTGGTGAGAAAAATCAGTTTTGTGTTAAAATTTATGAGATACATTAAGCCAGTGATAAAATTTGTCTGTGCTAATGACGTTTGTATACGTATATGGTGCTAACATGGCATGACATCATGTGCAAGACCCACCTGTAAGTGGCTGGGAGATGCAGCGAGGGCGTGTGGCCTGGTTTTTGCAGAAAACACCTTGGAATAACTTTCTTCTAAAAAACCCAGCGTAACTATGTCTCTATGACCTGTGGGACCCACACATCAGGAAACCATGTGAAAAGGAAATTGATATAAAAAATTGTGCCTATCGTGGGTCAACCCAGCGCACTCAACGCAACAACACGGGCACACTAGCCACCACACCAACTACTACTTGATGTTCACATGGGATAACAATACCTTTTTTTTTTTTGAGGGGTATGGGATAACAATACCTAATGACCTATAAGCAGGCACGCGCATGGGGCTTACATGGGCTACACCGTTGCAGTCACCGCAACCCATTTTTAACATATTAGTTTTTAATTCAAGAATACTATTATAATTCATATTTATCATTTTAACTAATTATATATATATATATATATTCAAATAATACATTAATAATTTCTAGTATTAGATGAACATTACTTTAAATAATAATATTTCTCTCAAAGTGAATACTCGTATATAACCTAAAAATACATGAATAGATGAATATTTTTATGAATCATTAACAATATTTTTATAACTCATGAAAATTATTATAATTAATCAATATTATTATAAAACATAAATAATATTTTAGTTATATAAACATTTGAAATTTTGAGGGGCATTTGGTGAGAAAATAAAATTCTAGAGGAGTTTTCGCAAAAAAAAGGCCACACACCCTCATCCCTGCCTCCCAGTCATTGACGGGTGGGCCCCTTGCCATGTTGGCGCGCCACATCAGCACTATATGTATTCAAACGTGATTAGATCTGTAGATGCACGTTCAAGTCAAATTTTGTCACCGATTCAATATATGTAGCATGTTTTGACATTAAACTGACTTTTCACGTCAAGTTGAGGCACTTATGACGTAATTAACTCTTGTTTAAAACTAAACGGTCCTTTGCGCTAAGCGGTCAGAGCTCAACACGCCGCCGGATTGCATAACATTGAAAGAAATTTTCCTGAGTACTTGTAGAGCAAGCTGAAGGTTAAGTTGGAGGCGGTGACCCACATTGCCTGAGGAAATTAATGAAGGATTCTTTCTTAGCCCATAGTAGCATCCACTCGTCCCTTTCTCTCTTTTTCTTTGCTTTTATTTATGGACAGCGCTAGTCATAAGACTACAGATAATCTGCTTCCTATCATACTAGTCGTTAGCCGTCCGATCATGTGCATGTAAGCCGTCCGATATACTCCCTCCGTTCTAAAATTTTTGTCTTAAATTTGTCTACAAATGGGTGTATCTGAATACTAAAATGTGACTAGATACATTCATATCTACACAAATGTAAGACAAGAATTTTGAGACGGAGGGAGTACTAGTTAAGCCTGCACCGGATTTGCTGGGTTGGTATATTAATTAGCGGCTTTGTCGTAAGTGCTCCACGCGAGATTTGCTGGTTCGTTGGTTAATTGACTGCTTCATCATGTTGTCAAAACAAAGACTGATTCATTGTAACTATTCCTGCCTAGCACGTCAACTGCTCTCCGTTATCTTTTCATAGGTGTCGCTTCCTTCCTCCAACTACGATCTTGGGAAACAATTCTGCTTGCATCGTTGTATTACAATTGTCTTTCGGTTCGAAAATTCTTTGGCTTTCAATGTGTTTCTCTTGAAAATAAATCTTGCTTCCACCAAAAGTGGGATTTGGTTCTATTAAACAAAAGTTGCATCCATTGTTAAGTTTTTTTTAATAATGATGCAAAGTTTCTTTAGCATCCATTGGAATCCAATAGAACAAAACATTCTTTACAACAATCATAAAGATGCTACAGTTTGATTACATATGTTCCCAATGAAATGGAAATTACTATTATTTAGCATGTGCCTGGACCACTTCAAGCAAGGACATGTCCCCCGACTTCTTTTTGGCTGCCTTCACCCTCTCCCATATTGTAGGCTCTGTCGATGTCCGGAAGACGATGCTGCGAACTGCACTTCAACTGCCTCATAGCATCAAAAATAGGTTCCATTGGAAATACAACAACTAATCAGTATCTGCTCCAGCGAAAAAAAATCAATTGCATAGATAAGCTCATGAAAACAGCAACCAACTCAACAACAAATGACTTGAAGCAAAAACATGATTCTGTTTGAAGGCAATAACAAGTTTGGTTGGAAGCATACAAGGAAAGGTATTGTATATATGGCTGAAGCACAAAATCTGGCATATAGAGGCCATAATAAAGTAGTATGGAAGCATAGAATTCAATAAACCAAAAAATGACTTGAAAATCTTGTCATCTTAATTTTGTTAGGAATCATGAAAGTATATAATGGATGAAGCATGAAAGCATATAGAATGAAATCAGGGAAGCATAGACTTGCATACATGCATACAACTATGGAGGGAGTGCCCGAGGAGATGGATCTGCAACGTAAATAAATATGAAACCACTACATACCGTGACATACACACTGAATATATACATTACTATTAGAATTATAAAACTATCATGCAATTTGAAAGGGCTATTGCAAAAAATTCATAGGTGAGGGCATGGATCCTTTGCAACATAAAGTGAAAAATATAGGAAGCGTGCAAATTTAAATTTGAAAGGCTATCTACGACATAGAAACGATAATACTAAATCAAGAAGCACGGGTGTAGGTCTGCAATCCATCAGTACATAAGAAGCACCACATAGGAGACCTGGAAAGCATGGATTCTTTGAAGCAAATTTTGTTAGTATCACAACACATATGATACTTATTAGAACCATAGAAATTTTAAAATGCAAAATAGCATGCTTGCACCAAAGATTTGGTTGCAAAAATCTGTGATAAACAAACCAATTTCAACACACCTAATGGGCAGTTCTTTGTGTTTACATCAAACAAAATTGTGCAAAGACATGAAATCAACATAGTTATCAATTTAAATAACAATACACTGAAACGTGAACAGATTTGAACTCCAATCTACAGTATCAGATGCTATCTTTCTGGATATGTTTTTCAAAATTGCAAGATAAACTAAAGCATAGAATAAAATTGAGAATGCAGCATGGCTTGGTGGAGTCATACACGCCTACTACCGGTGAGGTGACAAAGCGCCCCTGGTGCGGCGATGGGATGCACACACACATAATGCAATCTAATTTAAATTCAGATGGCTATATATGCACATGAAATAATTAACAAGTTAGCTATCCACGTTTCAGAGCCATGACTTGGCTTCGAGATCTTATGGGTTTCAACTCTAGCCTACCCCAACTTGTTTGGGACTGAAAGGCTTGGTTGTTGTTGTTGTTGTAGTAATGTGAGAAGAATCGTTATAGTGCTGCAATCATTCGGTACATAGGAAACACATATGTGGACCACGGAGGCAGGCAGGCTCTGAAGCAAACTTTTGTCCGTATGAAAGTGGAAGCTTGAAACATTAAAAATGGAATCAAACTAAGATTGTGACCATCATAGGTATGCATGTTTTTGTGTCACCAACCTACACAATTCACCATGCCTTAATTTTTTTCCAATGGAAGCAAACGTTTAGTCCACAGAAGCATATATACTACAATTAAGAAGCAACGGTAAATACGAAACATGGACGGGGTTCTATGGAAACATAACTAATGTGTTGGTCAAGACCGCACCGTCGAGTACGTTCCGACGACACGCGACGACCGACGGTATAGGCAGGAGATACGCACGTAGCAAAGCTAGCTTACTCCGGCGACTTGCACACGTACGTATACTATAGGCAGGCAAGCACACAGGTGGATTGATTTTCACGTACACCACCACATGCACGCACGAATCAACCCAGCCGCCGTCTCGATCGATTGTTTTCTTGTTAAGAGCACACGCGAACACAATACGCCGAGTTATGGATCCAGTATGTCTCTTGTCAAGCATGGAGGACTCGGCATGGAAGTGGCACGCGCGCTACGGTCATCTAAATTTCCAGGCTCTTCGGCAACTTGGACAAAAGGAGATGGTACGTGGCCTACCGTGCATTGATCATGTTGAGCAAGTGTGCGACGGTTGCCTTGTTGGGAAACAAAGGCGGGCCTCGTTCCCGAGAGAGGGAAACTTTAGAGCAAGTAAAGCTCTTGAGTTGGTCCATGGAGACTTGTGCGGACCCATTACACCGGCTACCCCAGCTGGGAACAAATACTTCTTACTCATCGTCGACGACTTCAGCAGATACATGTGGATTGTGTTGTTGAAGACGAAGGACCAAGCTTTGCAAGCCTTCAGGAAAGTAAAGATGGCGGCCGAGGTAGAATCCGAAGCCAAGCTGAAGGCCCTCCGTACCGATCGGGGGGGTGAGTTCAAGTCTCGTGAATTCATAGAATTTTGCGAAGCACATGGGATCAAGCGGTATCTTACGGCGCCATATTCACCGCAGCAAAACGGTGTTGTGGAACGGAGGAATCAAACCGTAGTGGCGATGGCACGAAGCATGATGAAGAGCAAAGGGGTCCCGGGCAAGTTTTGGGGTGAGGCGGTCAATACGGCCGTTTATTTGCTGAATCGGGCTCCAACCAAGAGTGTGGTTGGGATGACGCCGTACGAAGCATGGTACGGACATAAGCCCGCGGTTGATCATCTTCGTACTTTCGGGTGTGTGGCGCATGTGAAGACGGTGGCCGGGCATACAAGTAAGTTGGCGGATCGGAGTACTCCAATGATATTGGTTGGCTATGAAGCAGGCTCGAAGGCGTACCGTGCGTGCAACCCCTCTACCAATAAGGTGGTTGTGACTCGTGACGTGGTCTTTGAAGAAGCAAGATCATGGAATTGGAACTCTACCGAGCCGGTATACCCGATCTCTGATGAAATCTTTCACGTTGTTTACAACGAATACGAGCATGCCGATAATCAACCGGAGACTACAACGACGCCGAGTGATTCTCTGGACAACGGAGCGCAGCCGAACGCGCCAGATAAAGCAGGGATAGAGGCGCGCGAAGGCACGCAGCAGGACGCGGCAGACGATGCGTGCGATGGCTCGTGCAACACACCAAGCAATGCTCGAAGCGCTCGACCAAGTGACTGCGTACCACAGGGGAGCAGCCTGGGAGCTGCGCCTGGAAGAGAACCTGAATCGCCAGAAAACAGGAGTTTGGCAACTCCACAAGATGAAAATTCCTCGTCTTCGACAGAACAGGAGACAAGGGAACGTCCGCCGACACCAGTTCGTCTTCGACCAGTGATGGATTTATATCCGGAGGAAGCACTTCGTACTATTAATCCTGTCAAAGTTATAAGAAGAGGACGACAATGTTTGCTTAGCGTCGAGGAACCGACAAAATTTGAAGAAGCAAATACTGAGGAGTGTTGGCGTCGTGCTATGGATGAAGAGTTGGGATCAATACGAGACAACAAAGTATGGGAGCTCGCTGATCTTCCTAACGGTCACAAATCCATAGGGCTCAAGTGGGTGTACAAAGTCAAGAAGGATGCTGAAGGAAACTTGGTCAAGCATAAAGCTCGGCTCGTAGCTAAAGGATTCGTGCAAGAGCAAGGTGTGGACTTCGAGGAAGTGTTCGCTCCAGTCACAAGGATGGAATCGGTGAGGCTAGTTATAGCTCTCGCGGCTCAAGAATCTTGGAGGCTACATCACATGGATGTAAAATCCGCATTTTTGAACGGGGAGTTGGAAGAAGAAGTATACGTGAAGCAACCACCGGGGTACATCAAAGAAGGAGAAGAACACAAGGTGTTGAAGCTACACAAGGCATTGTACGGGCTACATCAAGCTCCTCAGGCATGGAACATCAAGCTTGACCGTACATTGATTTCTCTTGGTTTTGAGAAAATTCCACTCGAGCATGCTATGTACAAGCGAGGTAAAGGCAAGGATCGTCTCTTAGTGGGCATCTATGTTGATGATCTCTTGATAACTGGAGCAGACGAAGAGGAGATTGCAAGATTCAAGCTACAAATGAAGGAGCTATTCAAGATGAGTGATCTAGGGCTCTTGACATACTACCTCGGGATCGAGGTACAACAAAAGCCGAACGGGATCACAATATGTCAAGAGGCATATGCAAAGAAGATACTTGAAAGTTGTAGCATGGAGGATTGCAAACCAACTTATGCTCCAATGGAGCCTCGGCTTAAACCTAGCAAAAGGAGTGAAGCCCCTGCGGTTGATGCAACGGATTATAGAAGTGTGGTCGGAAGCCTAAGGTATCTTGTGAATACACGACCGGACTTGGCCTATTCCGTTGGCATAGTGAGTCACTTCATGGAAGCACCCACGACTGAACATTGGGCAGCTGTCAAACATATACTCAGGTACATCAAAGAGACAACAAACTTCGGTTGTGTCTATTTGAGAGAGAAAAAGAAGGAGATGGTGGAGCTACTTGGCTACAGTGATAGCGACCTGGCAGGAGATGTGGATGACCGTAAAAGTACTTCGGGTCTCGCATATTTCTTGGGCAGGAGCATAGTAACTTGGCTATCACAAAAGCAGAAGGTGGTCGCATTATCGTCCTGCGAAGCAGAGTATATAGCAGCTGCAACCGCAGCGGGTCAAGGTGTGTGGCTAGAAAGGCTACTCGGTGACCTCACAGATAAAGAACCTGAAAGAGTGGTGCTCAATGTTGACAACAAGTCTGCGATTGCCCTGTGTAAGAATCCAGTGCATCATGACAGGAGTAAGCACATAGATATAAGGTATTACTACACACGACAGTGCGTGGAAGAAGGCAAGATTGAAGTCAACTACGTTTGCACCGACGATCAGCTTGCAGATATCCTGACCAAGTCTTTGGGACGACAGAAGTTTACAGAGATGCGGAGAAGGATCGGCGTCCAAGCTGTGAAGTGAGGACATCGTGTTTAGGGAGGTGATTGTTGGAAGTAAACCCAACGTCCAGTCCGACTACATGTAGGTGTACGTATTCAACTAGTGCATCAGTTAGTATCCTTGTAGGATTAGTATTCTTGGCTGATTCGGTTTAGGAACTAAGGCAGCCTAGCTGATATTTATACCCATGTAGACCCCCTGTAATCACACCAAGATCAGATCAAAGATCAAAGCAATTGAAAACACAGGTGCGACACGCACCTGTTGCCATCGTCGCTCGTGTTATCGTGTATGCGTGCGTACGTGTTTACGGTGAGATATCTAGCCGCTGCTACATACTAAGCTAGCTAGTCTCAAAATCCATCCAGCAGAGAGGCTGCTTGCTTGGTACGGTGATCTCCAAGACTACGTACGCGTGTATCTCTCGGCTGAAAGTATTGGTCGACGAATCGCGTCGTATACGTATACCGGAAAGTACCCGGTATAGGGGTTCTGTGCCAACATAATGTTACTTGGAAATGTGGGATTGTGAAAATGAAACAAAAATAATAATATTGCGGCCTACATGGAGATGCATATTTGGTTGATTGCACAGACCAAATTCACATAAACTGACCGCTGGTTTAGTGTTCTAATCGGCACTGGAGGCTAAAAATCACATCCAATTTCATATAAATCGATACTCAACAGGAAAAATATGTTACAGATCAACTAGCTATGCAAAAATTAGAAGTTGTGAAGAAGAGGTGAACCAAAACCTAGGTCAGATGACGATAGTGTAGGAGGCGATTCGTGCAAATCCTCCATGCATGTTGGCATCGATTCCCAACAGGGACTCCAAAGATGCGGAGATGACTGGAGAAACGTCTTGACCTCGATACATACTATATATTGGTCGCCTAGTTATCCTCCATGAAGCTAGGTGAGGCAGGTTGGGGAACCAGGGAGGACGCACCGGATTGTGTAGCAGGGCAGGGGATCCAGACCTGCGTAGCTTCGGCAGAGAGATCAGATGAGGATAGCGAGGTCGACAACGTGATGTCTGGAAGCAACACATGGAGGGTGAGCTCGGCAGTGGCGGGGGATGGACATTGACGGAGGAGAACCGGCGGCGTGAGATCGGCCGTCGTCATGTCGGCGAGGTGAGGAGAGAGGAAGGGGGAAGTGCGAGATTTGGGGATAGAGGTGAGATGGAAGAGGATGACTGTTAATGGGTGACTGGACCAGTTTTCTTTTGTGAGCTATCGGCGGTGGGATGGTGCGGGGATCAACGGCCAACAACTAGTCTGAGGTTTGATTCTTGTCAGACTACAGAATTAAAGGGTTTCCCTTTATGTATTCCTTCTTGTACAGGCATCGGTTCTTCTTAGATTTTTGCGTGCTCATGCCCCCACGATGACAACTTTGACAAGCACTAATGTCTACCAGCCCCGGAAGGACCCCAAAAAAAACCACATGTTTTCCTTTCCCTTGCCCCTTCTTCATTCCTTTGTTAATATAGGCATCGTTTCTTCTAAGATTTTTGTATATGCTCATGCCCCACACTGAAAACTTTGACAAGCACTAATGTCTGCCTGCCATGTAACCTTTAGGATCCCGGAAAGAATGACCCCAGAGCCCCACAACACGTGCGGCACCGCGGGCATAAAGCCCGCCCGCGGTTGTTTCGGTGCATCCACACCACACCGAGGTGAGGGACGACATGAGAAGCGATGCGGATGCGGATGCCACTCACCGATCACCACCGGCCCGGTCGACTCCCGTATAGCAATAAGAAAGCTCTTGGCGACGAAGAGGGGAGGAGGCCGCGCTACTACTTGCTTCGTAGAGGCTTGAGAGGTAACTGACGATCTTGCTTTTTATGAAAATTATTTTCCCCTCTTGTCTCTTGGAGCTTGAAGAAGGTAGCTAACGAGCACTGTTTTCTTATCCAGCTTTTGAGTTCCTCCATTTTGCATCTTTATGTTCCCAACATTGGAACTTCTGTGTCACCCCAGAGTAACGTCATGGAATTTGGCCTCTCAAATGTCGATTCAGGACTAGTGTTCTTACTATTCCATTCTACTTTATCGAGAGAAGAACTTGGGTCTTATTAAGTTAAGATAGGCCCTAAAAAACCCTAAGATATACTGCTGACTGTATACTAAAAGTTCTAGTGTACAGTAATTGGTCTAGGATAGGATAGCGAGTTATGTATAGCAAAGGTTCTAGTGCACAACAATTGCCTAGGAAAGTAGCTTTTTTCTATTCTCTTAGCGGTACTTGTTAATTACTTCCTCCGTCTAAAATTATTTCTCGCTCAAACGGATGTATCTAGACATGTGAAAATTCCGGACGGAGGGAGTATAATGTTACCATCTCACTTCGTAGTGGTCAACCACGTGGTCACTAAAAAGAAAGAGACCACAAATTCTCTTGCTTTTCACTGATTTGTGTGCTCCTTCATAAAGAAATAGCACATGTTATTTTTCCTAACTATTTTCTTGTTCATGATTGCTGCAGGGCTGCAACAAGAGCCAATCCGGCCGGGAGTGCAACAAAGATGGGTTCCATCATAAGTAAATTATTCTCTCACCTTTGTGTTGTTACATGTTGTTTTAGATACTACAACACGGTCTTCAAGATTTATCTTTAACAACTAATTTCCACGACAACTAATTTCCACTATACAGTATATATAACACAAGAAAATAATTATATTGTAAATATATTTTTCGAGATAAAGCTAAACATTCGATTTACTTAATGTAAGACAAATCTATTTTTCTGAAACATGTCCAGAACCACATGTATTTGTGATATGGAGAGAGTACATAGCCAAAAGCTAAATCATCTTCCTTGGGTGATTACTAAGACCTTGGAATGTCATCTCACTCTAGTACGTTGCAACTGTACTTCAGGTTTTTGGGTGATGAATTTGTGTGGCAGCCCAATATGCTCCAACAAATCTATGGCATCATGTGTTTTAAAGGAAATATTCGACTCCTCTACCTGCATGAATCATCTAGTGGCGACCGGTGTCGTAGCGCTTCTCGTGTTTGTGCTCGTGCTCCAGCTGATTGTCAAAATTCCAAAGAGCAGAGCGTCGGCGCGGCAACTAGTCTCCCTCAGCTCGCCGCTACACTTGTCTGCTGTGGTGTTCAGTGGCTGCGTGGGTTTGGCTTATCTTGGGCTGGGAACGTGGATGCTGGGGAGTAGCTTCATTCAGGATCCTTCTGTATACCTTCCACACTGGTGGCTTGTAACATTATCTCAAGGATTGAATCTGATCCTTGCCAGCTTTGCTTTCAGCATCAGGCCTTGGTTTCTAGGAGCGGCATTTGTTCGATTTTGGCCGGTCCTACTGACCATCTACACATCATTCATCTGTTGTTCTTCGGTTGCCGTTATTGTTTCAGAGAAGATGATCACCACTAAGGCCTGCTTAGATGTTCTGTCCTTACCAGTTGCAGTTCTCCTTCTCCTTTATGGCATTCAGCGCAGCCATGATGAAGAGGGTTATGGAGGAACCGGAAATGGTTTACACAAACCCCTGAATACCGAGATAGACAGTGATGTAGCTCATTCTGAGACTCAGATCACTCCCTTTGCTAAAGCTGGTTTTTTCAGCAAGCTGACATTTTGGTGGTTGCATCCTCTGATGAAGATGGGCTATGAGAAGCCCCTTGAGGACAAAGACATGCCACTTTTAGGCTCCACAGATCAAGCGCGCAACCTGTACATGATGTTCATGGAGAAGCTGAACGGCAAGAAGCAGTCGTCGTCACATGCCACACCATCATTCTTCTGGACTATTGTTTCTTGTCACAAGCGTACCATCTTGGTCTCTGGTTTCTTTGCTTTGCTCAAGGTTCTGTCCTTATCCACAGGCCCAATACTTCTCAAGGAATTCATCAATGTATCACTTGCGAAAGGGGCATTTAAATACGAAGGATATGTACTTGCTGTGGTGATATTTGTGTGCAAATGCTGTGAATCCTTCTCACAGAGACAGTGGTATTTCCGTACTCGGAGATTAGGACTGCAGGTGAGGTCACTCCTGTCAGCAGCAATTTACAAGAAACAACAAAGGCTATCAAATGCAGCAAAAAATGAAGCACTCTACTGGAGAGATCATGAACTATGTGACCGTCGATGCCTATCGGATTGGGGAATTCCCATACTGGTTCCACCAAACATGGACAACAATTGCTCAGCTTTGCATTGCCCTGGCAATTCTGTACAATGCAGTTGGTGCTGCAATGGTTTCGTCATTGGTTGTCATCATTCTCACCGTACTCTGCAACGCTCCAATGGCCAAACTGCAACACAGATTTCAGAGTAAACTTATGGAAGCACAGGATGTGAGATTGAAAGCCATGTCTGAGTCACTAGTTCACATGAAAGTGTTGAAATTTTATGCATGGGAAGCTCACTTCAAGAAGGTCATCGAGGGGTTGAGGGAGGTTGAGTACAAGTGGTTGTCAGCATTCCAGTTTAGTAGGGCGTACAACAGTTTCCTGTTCTGGGCATCACCTGTCCTGGTTTCAGCAGTGACCTTTCTAACATGCTATCTTCTGAAAATTACTCTTGATGCTAGCAATGTCTTCACCTTCCTGGCAACTCTACGTCTTGTGCAAGACCCAGTTAGGTTGATACCTGATGTAATTGCAGTTTTTATACAAGCTAATGTTGCTTTCACTCGGATATCAAGGTTCCTTGATGCACCTGAGCTAAAAAGGCAAGTTAGAAAGGAATACTATGTTGGCATTGATTACCCTATAGCAATGAATTCATGCATCTTCTCTTGGGATGAGAGTACATCAAAACCAACTCTAAAAAATATAAATCTGATGGTCAAAACTGGAGAAAAGATTGCGATTTGTGGAGAGGTGGGATCAGGAAAGTCGACGCTTTTGGCTGCTGTGCTCGGAGAAGTCCCCAAAACTGAAGGCACGGTAATGTTTCTTTACTAACATCATCTTTTAATGAAAGTTTGCTAAGTTGCTTTGAAAATCATGCTTGACAATATTTGCCAACATGAAGTACGTCAATCAATTCATATTGTCATAACATCTTAATATCATATGATTGATCTTTGCATAAACATTTCAGATCCAAATATGCGGGAAAATAGCATATATTTCTCAGAATGCATGGATCCAAACAGGAACCGTGCAAGACAATATTCTCTTTGGATCGTCGATGGATAGGGAAAGATATCACAACACACTGGCGAGGTGCTCGCTGGTCAAGGACCTTGAAATGTTGCCGTATGGAGATCGTTCTCAAATTGGGGAAAGAGGTGTAAATCGTAGTGGTGGTCAGAAGCAGCGCGTCCAACTTGCTCGTGGACTATACCAAAATGCAGATATCTATCTTCTTGATGATCCTTTCAGTGCTGTTGATGCCCATACAAGCACAAGTCTCTTCAATGTAAGGATCATCTCAACAAATATAGAATGATTACTATTTGTTTGTGAACTTTCTTACGAAGCTCTTGGTAACAGGAATATGTCATGAGTGCTCTGTCAGACAAGACTGTTCTCTTGGTGACTCACCAAGTGGATTTTCTACCCGCATTTGACACCATTTTGGTATATCTCTCTACCTGGAAAAAGTCACCATATATATGATGATATTTGTGCATCTATAATTTATATTTTTCTGTAATGAACTTTATTTATTTGTCAAAAATTAAGTAAGCGATGATTTTTTGGCAGTTAATGTCAGATGGAGAGGTTATTCGATCTGCACCTTATCAAGATTTATTGGCGGATTGTGAAGAATTTCAAAACCTTGTCAGTGCCCATAAAGATACTATTGGTGTTTCGGATTTTAATAACAATATATCCCCTCAAAGAGCCAAGGAAGTATCAATAAAGGAGACAGATGGTATTCATGGAAGTAGATATACAGAGTTTATGAAGCTATCACTGGCAGATCAACTGATCAAGAAAGAGGAAAGAGAAAAAGGGGATTCAGGTGTTAAACCTTATTTGATTTATCTGCGCCAGAATAAAGGCTTCATGTATTTCTCTTTTTGTGTTATTTTTCACATAATCTTCGTAGCTGGGCAAATATCACAGAATTCATGGATGGCTGCTAATGTCCAAAATCCTGATGTTAGTACGCTGAAGTTAATTTCTGTGTACTCCCTCCGTTCCTAAATATAAGTCATTCTAGGGATTCTACTAGAGGACTACATACAAATGTATATAGACATACTTTAAAGTGTAGATTCATTTATTTTGCTTCGTATGTAGTCATCTAGTGAAATCTCTTAAAAGACTTATATTTAGGAACGGAGGGAGTACATTATTATTGGAGTTAACACAATGTTCTTCATGCTATCAAGATCTTTGGCAGTCATCGTTCTTGGGATCCAGACATCAAGATCCTTATTTTCCCGGTTGCTCAATTCATTGTTCGGTGCACCAATGTCCTTTTTTGATTCCACTCCTGTAGGAAGGGTGCTTAGCCGGGTAAGGATTCTTAATGGATTAACGTGCTCTCTTTTTCTTCTAATGCAGGTCTCTTCAGATTTGAGTATCATTGACCTCGATCTTCCATTTGCCTTTGTATTTAGCCTTGGTGATACCTTTTTTTTTTTCGAAATGAAGGCGACGCCCCGGCCTCTGCATCGATTGATGCATATAGCCATTTTATTAAAAGCAAAATAGTCTGAAAAGAAACAAAGGATTCCCAACATAGAAAAAGCAAAAGACGAAAATTACAGGGCGCTCGGACCGCCAAATAGCTAAGAATAACCCTCTAATAAACTGGACTAAAGTCCAATCCTATTAGCATGCCTCCATCCATATCGGTTGAAGATAACCTGAGCTACCATCTCCCATCGGACACATCCAGTAACCAAAGGCTCCCTGGTTTCCATAGGAGTGAGTAAGGACCATGTGCGGATCGAGGCGGTAGCTCTCAAGATGACCTGCAAAAAGTTAATGTAATTCAGTCTGTTAAAAGCTAGATCATTTCTGCAGTTCCATATCACCCACAGCATGGCACAAGTTCCAACCCGAATGAGTTTGGCGAAAAGAACATTAACCCCATTTAGCCACGTCCCAAATAACATGTGAATGCTAGTAGGTGGTTCAATGTTGAAAGAAATTTGTAGTGAGCGCCATAATAGTTTGGCCATAGGGCATTCCAAGAAGAGGTGTTTAATCGTCTCATGCGTTTGACAAAAGCTACATCTTTTATTCCCTTTCCAATTCCTTTTAGTCAAGTTATCCTTAGTTAAAATAACTCCCTTGTGAACAAACCACATGAAGATTTTTATCTTAAGGGGAACCTTGACCTTCCAAATATGCATGGACTTTGGGATAGGCAACGTATTTATAATATGCTCGTACATCGATTTCACAGAGAATGTACCATTCGTGGTCAACTTCCAACGAATAGTATCTGGTAGATCGGAGAGGTTAATATCCATCAGTCGTCTTACTAGATGTAACCAACTAACCCATCTATTTCCGAACAATGCTCTGCGAAATTGAATGTTAAGAGGAATATGCCGTAACACGGTTGCGACTGAGGTCTGTTTTCGTTGTGCAATGTTATATAATTGCGGATACTGTAGAGCCAAAGGTTGTGGTCCTAGCCAAGTATCCTCCCAGAATCTAGTATTTTCACCATTACCAATAATGAATCTAGTTCTGTTAAAGAAAGCGGTCTTTGTCCTCATTAGACCCTTCCAAAAAGGGGAATCACCCGGTCGCGCAGTGACCTGGGCTAGGGTTTTATGCTGCAGATACTTGTTCTTTAGAATTTGTACCCACATCCCTTGCGATTCGACAGATAATCTGAATAACCACTTGCTATGCTCTTGACCTCTAGATTTTCAATGCCCAAGCCTCCCTAATCCTTGGGTCTGCAAATAATGTCCCATCTAGTAAGCCTATATTTAGTCTTGACCTCGTCGCTCTGCCAAAAAAATCGAGATCGATAGAAATCCAATCTTTTCCTTACCCCAACAGGCACTTGGAAAAAGGATAAGAGAAACATCGGCATACTTGTCAGCACTGAGTTGACAAGAACTAACCGTCCTCCGTAGGATAATAGCTTGCCCTTCCAGCAGCTAAGTTTTTTCTCAAAACGATCCTCGATACATCTCCACTCCTTGATGGTCAACTTTCGATAATGAATAGGGATCCCTAAATACGAGAACGGTAAAGTACCGCCCTGACACCCAAAAAGTTGGTAATACGTGAGCTGTTCAGTTTGTGCCTCCCCAAAACAGAAAAGCTCACTTTTGTGAAAATTAATTTTCAACCCTGATAACTGCTCAAACAAGCAAAGAATAAGTTTCAAGTTTCTAGCCTTTTTGAGATCATGTTCCATGAAAAGGATCGTGTCATCTGCATATTGTAGGATCGAGACACCCCCATCAACTAGATGTGGTACTAGTCCCCCTACCAAGTCCTTGTCATTAGCCCTCCTGATCATCAGCGCTAACATATCCGCAACTATGTTAAATAAAATAGGTGACATAGGGTCTCCTTGCCTAAGTCCCTTAAGTGTCTGAAAGAAATGACCAACATCATCATTTACTTTAACACCGACACTTCCTTTTTTTATAAAACAATCCACATGTTTACGCCAAATGTCCCCAAACCCTTTCATTCGTAGAGTTTGTTGCAGGAAAGACCATTTAACTTTGTCGTATGCCTTTTCGAAATCAACCTTAAACAGAACTCCATTGAGTTTCTTGGAATGTAGTTCATGAAGAATCTCATGAAGGACGACCGCCCCTTCAAGAATATTCCTACCAGGCATAAAAGCTGTTTGCGAAGATTGCACGACCGAATGTGCCATCTTAGTTAGCCTATCCGTTCCCACCTTTGTGAAAATTTTGAAGTTGACATTTAGCAGACAAATAGGACGAAATTGTTCAATTCTGGATGCCCCTTCTTTTTTCGGTAATAACGTAATCGTTCCGAAATTAAGATGAAAAAGTTGAAGGTGACCAGAATATAGATCATGGAACATAGACATCACATCCTCCTTGATAATATGCCAACAATGTTTATAAAACTCAGCTGGAAACCCATCTGGGCCAGGAGCTTTACCATTTTTCATTGCACCTTAAATGCATATAGCAATCTAGGGGTATTGGTTGTTGCTACATGGGAAGTTCTACTTGTATCCGCCCCCATGATAGTTTTGGCAATAAGGTTGCAGGTAATTGGTATGACTTTGTTACTTTATGGCTACTACTCCTTTATCATCATTTGAGTAATTTATATCATTATTTGATTAAATTCACTAGTTGTATTTTAACTCTTAGTGCTTATGGACACATGAACGAGCCTGCAGTTTTGCATTCAGTTCTCCTTAACAAACCTACAATGTTTGGTCATGCAGAAGTACTATCTAGCCTCGGCCAAGGAACTGATGCGGATCAATGGTACTACCAAGTCTGCTCTTGCGAATCACTTGGGTGAATCAATTTCAGGGGCTATAACAATAAGGGCCTTTGAGGAAGAAAATCGTTTCTTTGCTAAAAATCTGCATCTTGTTGACAAGAATGCGAGTCCATATTTCTGTTGTTTTGCCGCAATTGAATGGTTGATTCAACACCTGGAAATAATGAGCGCCTCTGTTCTTTATTTTTCTGCATTTGTCATGGCTCTTCTTCCTCAAGGAACTTTTAACCCTGGTAAGCAACTGTATGAGCACCATGTTGCTTCAATTTGACAACATTGAGTAGCCAAGCCGTTACAAGGCCATCAGTGCTTACAACTAATTTTCGATAAATGTTAGATGCATTAGCATGTACTCCCTCCGTCCGGAAATACTTGTCCTAGAAATGGATGTATCTAGACTTATTTTAGTTATAGATACATCCATTTTATTCATTTCTAGGACAAGTATTTCCGGACAGAGGGAGTAGATGTTGCTACCTTTCATATCTTTTGTCATGAGAGCATACTTGGACATGACATGGGTCTCATACACTCCCTCCACGCCTAAATAGATAACGTTTTGGACATTACATGCGTCTCAAACAAATTTATTTCACAGTTACTTTCATTATGTGCATGTTTGCAGAAAACTAGAAGAGAGTTATATTATGAAAATTATATATGAAGAATATGATAATATTTTGACCTTACCTGTGCATACAGGTTCTATATAATAGTAGTACTCAAATTGAGAAAAGCCTTTTTTGCTATTAAAGTTAGAAACGTTTAAACAAACACTTTTTAGAATGTCTTCTGTTTACAAATTGAGGTAGTAATGTTTATGCAAGGAGATTATATTTGCCACGTTCTACCAGGCAGAATATATATGATGAATACAAACACCACGCATTTCTCAAGCTACCACTTGCTGTGATGATTTTATGGATACATGAAAATGTATTTTAAATCTTAGTGCTTATGTGCATTGCTGGAGTCAACTAAATAAAGTATTTGATGCTATACAGCTTATGATAGCACCATTACAGATAGTAAAATTAATTCATTGCTTTCATAAATGCACAGGTTTTGTAGGAATGGTATTGTCCTATGGTCTTTCGCTAAATGTGTCATTTGTTTGCTCTATTCAAAACCAATGCAACCTTGCAAATCAAATAATATCAGTGGAACGGGTGAACCAATACATGGACATACAAAGTGAAGCAACAAAAGTTATTGAAGAAAATCGACCAATGCAAGATTGGCCCCAAGATGGCTATGTGGAACTTAGAGATTTGAAGGTAATCAAACATAAATATTTACATGTACATCTAACAGTTCTAACAAACTTATGTGATTATTTTTCATTCGACAGATCAGGTATAGGAAAGATGCTCCCCTTGTACTACGTGGAATCACTTGCAAATTTCAAGGTGGAGATAAGATTGGTATATTGGTCGCACATGAAGTGGCAAGACAACGTTAATTGGGGCATTGTTTCGTCTTGTTGAACCCGATGACGGGAAAATAATTATAGACTCTATGGACATCAGTACAATAGAGTTACATGATCTGCGTTCGCGTTTGGGTATCATTCCACAAGATCCAACACTTTTTCATGGTACAGTAAGATACAATCTAGATCCTCTTAGGCAATTCTCCGACCTACAAATATGGGAGGTAAGATTTACCCTGTTGTTCATGTTTTCTTCTCATTTTACCCATCGATCGGATAATATTAGGACGAAAAGGTGTTAGATGACAATAATCTGCTATAATGGTTAATCATGTGACAACCATCTTTAGCACTGTAGCAATTAAACTCAGTTACGGATATACCCCAGTCCCAAAATATACCGCACATTCAAGTTTTTAAAGTCAAACCTTGTAAACTTTGACCAAGTTTATACAAAAAGTTATCAACATGTAAAATACTTAATCAATACCATTAGATTCATCACGAAATATATATGAGGTGGTACACCCCCTCCCCCAGACATACAAAGGAGAACGTATACCCACCTCGTATTGTATACTATAGACTGATGTATGTATGTAGTACGAGGTGGGGTATACGTATGGTTGTCTATAGTGTACAATAATGTACAATACGAGGTGGGTATACGTTTCCTCTTCTATGTTTTTTTTTGTGTGTGTGTGTGGGGGGGGTACCGAATCAAAAGTGAATATATTTTCATCTAGTATATATTAGGTACTATGGCTATAGATAATTTTCTGATGAACTTGGTCAAAGTTTGTGAAGCTTGACTTTCACAAAAACCAATGCACACTATATTATGGGACAGAGTGAGTACCTAACAATTTCAAAAAGTTCAACACATTATCGAAATAGGGCACATAAACCAAGTTAGGCAATTAGGGGAATCTCACATGACAAGTTGCCTTTCTCATATACTCCCTCCGTAAAAATTATTAGTGTTTAGATCACTAAACTAATAATCTAAACGCTCTTATATCTCTTTACAGAGGGAGTACAAAATTAGATTGCCTAGGAATTACTAGACAACTGTCATCAAAGAAATATGCATCAAAAGTTGTATTGAGAACTCAAACATGAGTGAGGGCCTGTTAGGAGTGTACAAACACACCATCCACCAACTGAGCTATATGCTTAGGGCCTCTTTTCTCATTGTATGGCACATGTACATTTCAAAAGGAATCACTAAAGTGGTTACCAGATTTGATTATGATGCAGGTTCTTGGCAAATGTCAACTTCTTGAAGCTGTCCAAGAGAAGGGACATGGATTGGATTCACTTGGTACGAAACCTCATTTCATTTTAATTGGTTTACGACGTTACTTTTTTACAACTAATAGGTTGGAAAAACAGAAAACTCCACTCTAATCATTCCAAAAATTCAAATAGGTGCGAAAATGCATCTGCTACTAAATATGTTAAATTATTAGTAGTCCTCCTAGTATATTCTCCTCGAAGGGAGGAGTATCATGGGCGTGCAGGCCAGCACTTTGAATACACCAACAAGCTCTTAGCAAAAACAAAATCATGTTCAATGTGTATGTGTTGAATTTTATGTCTGCAGAAATTGCATCCAAACCTGCCCATGGACATAACTATATTCTTTTGCCAACATGATTTGGAACTATCTTATTCATGGTACTAATCAAGGTCCTATCATAATAGTTGTGGAAGACGGGTCGAACTAGAGCATGGGCCAAAGGCAACTCTTCTGCCTGGGACGCGCACTTTTGAGAAGATGTTGCATCTTAGTTCTTGATGAAGCGACGGCCTCTATAGACAATGCAACGGATGTTGTCCTTCAGAAAACGATCCGAACAGAGTTCAAATATTGCACCATTATTGAAAGTGCGTTATATCGACTAGAGGGGGTGAATAGGAGATTTTTAGAATTTCATCACTGAGGAAATTCCTTTTGAGGAAATTCCTCACTGATGACTAACTTACAGCGGAAACAGTAAAGGATCAGACGTGCAAACGTTCACACCAGCAGTATTTCAGAGTGAAGAAGGTGAAAACAGATCGCACAGTAAGCAGGCACGCAGAATACAGATGATGATTAACTATTGTGAAGAATTTGGGGTTGAGGAAATTCAGAGAAAGTCTTCAGCAAATTCTTCAAACAGTCACAGTGAAAGTCATCAACACATAATACAAAGAAAGTAAAGAGTTGAGGAATTAGAACCCGATTCTCAAAGACGACAGTCGTTGATGACCCAGTTCCAACTGTTGTGACAGTTGTACATCTGGTTTGGAGCGGCTTGGTATTGAAACCAAAGGACACCCAGTCCCGGGACACACAGTCCCTACCGTATTCTCCTTGAGCTAAGGACACACAGTCCTCGCCCAACACTCGTGGTAAGTCTTCAGGGCAGACTTCCAAACCCTCACAAACTCGGTCACCCGGCGATCCACAGTTGACTGCTGGATTGCTCTAGACCATGACGCCTAACCGTCTGGAGGATGCACAGTCCCCAAAGGTAAAAGGCTTCAGTCCCACACAGGAACAACTTCTTCAGTGATGCTCAATCACTAGGTTTAGTTTGTGGTTTAGGTGGGTGGTGTATTTCCTCACTGATGAATTACTCTCGAAGGCTCTGAGGAATTTGGGTTGCTCTTATGACAAGTGTCAGTTTCTAACGGAGCAGCCAACCAGCTAGTGGTTGTGGGGGTGGCTATTTATAGCCTGGGAGCATCCCGACATGATTTGACACTAATGCCCTTAAATAATATGACCGTTGGAGTGGATAAGACCAGTGACTTGGTGTGGTTATCGAAACGGTCGGGACCCTCAACTGTGAGAGTCCTCATGTCACTCATATTCCTCACTTTAGGCTTTTGGTAGGATTTGGCTTGGGTTGAGCATCATGAGGAAATCCATTCCATAGTGTTACTTTGACCCTCTTTAACAGTATGGTGTTCCTATTCATCAAATGTAAAGAAAGTAAAACAGAAAACATAAATCTTCACGCTTCAATTTCTTCAGAATGATTTTCTTCAGGAACCACCGGTCTTCTTAATATCAATGTCTTCACGAGGAATATCAATTTCATCGCAGATTCCTCGTGATTCATTTCTTCAGCTTCAGACCAATTTCTTCAACTGAAGATATACATTTTTAGGGGTCGATATTCTTCAAATATCTCAAACTCCTCAATGACTTTTAGATCCTGTGTACACTTTTAAACACATTAGATACTTAACCTATAAGTCTTCAAACCACCAAAATCACTAAGGGGCACTAGATGCACTTACAATCTCCCCCTTTTTGGTGGTTGATGACAATTAGGTTAAGTCTTCAACAGGGATCAAAAATATGAAGTGTAAATACTCATTTGAGGAATTTGAAGACAAGATTCACAGAGACTCCCCCTGAAGATGTGCATACCTTGAGGATTCTACTTTTATAGCAGATGCACATTGATGATTTATATCATGGAGATCTCCCCCTGAATCTTGTAAATCATGCATACATATAACATATCATATGAAGAAAATGAAGATGCATGATGGCAAATGGTATCTGACGAATTCCAGCATGCGTGCATTGAAACTTGAGGAATAAGCATGCGAAGAAAAACGTTCAAAAGCGTCAAAGTACCATCGGGCTTAAGTTACAACTCATTAATAAAAACTTCAGAAGAGCCAAGAGTTTGTAACTTAAATATAGTTCATAAGCCCCAAAATAACCCGCTTGAAGACTAACTCTCAAGTTTCTCCCCCTTTGTCATCAAGTGACAAAAAGGGACAAACTGAGGACTAACGCCCGTGAAGACTTCATTTCTTGGCGGTTGATGAAGATCCTTGACGCTTCTTGGGTGTAGTCTTCTTCCTTGGGCCGGTTGCTGTGTCAAGTTGTTCCTCATCAGATTCAGCGGTGCGGAATGAAGAAAAGGAGCTGTCTTCAAGGTCCGGCACTAGAATGGGCCTGAACTTCTTCTTGGGAGGCCACGACCAGTCAAAGTCCTGCTCAAAGTTCATTTCTTCAAGCTCAGTCTGGGTCTTCAGATGTGCAAGTGTAGCCCAGGTGCGATCGAAAACCTCATGCAGATAGTGATGATTAATCTTCACAGAGTTCTGGGTTTCAGTGAGGGTTTTCAAAATGGCACCAAACTGGCGTTTGACCCATTTGTGGTTGTGATCCACCTTCTGATGAAGACTGAGGAGAAGCTCTCTGGTGGTCAGCACGCGAGGAGGAACTGGGCTTGGTGGACGAGTCTCAGTATCGTCCCATGAGGAATATGCATCTGGCTCTCTGAACTGGCCATCAAGGGGCCTGCTGCCTTCTTCAATCATAGATTTTCCTTTTCCTTCAATGGGCTCAAAAGTCTTCTTGTTGACCCTGATAGGAGGCATATACCCAACATGGTTTTGACAATCAGCATGAAAGTTGATGCCTGTCCTTGTCCTGATGAATCTCATGATCCATGGGGCATAAATCTTGTGATCAAAGGGGCACATGGCATTGTCGGCCAAAGTCCTCAAGAAGAAATCATGGATATTCATAGGGATACCGTGAATGATGTTGAAGAGGATATTCTTCATGAGGCCGACAACATCTTCTTCATTGTCATGGCCTTTGATTAGCGCGAGCACACTGCAGAGAATGCGGTAGATAGACCGTGGTGTGTACTTGAGCTCATGGACGAGGAATGTGGTTCTTGAGGGTTTTCCTGCAGCCAAAGGCTTCATGAGGACTTCCATCATTCCATTTGGCAGCTCACGCTCACCATAAAGCTTCACTGCCCCGTCTGAAGGAATTGGTACGGGCAGTTCTCTGAGGAGTTCAGAAGCGGGAGCCTTGTAGTGAGTGTTTTGGGTCATCCAGTCGAACACCCAAGTGTTGATGTCTTCAGGGTTGCCACAGATGTGCAGAGTTGCATAGAATTGAAGAATAAGCTCATTATTCCAGTCTGATATGTCTGAGCACATAGGGAGCAAACCTGCATCATGGAGTACACCGAGGACTGGTTCCAGGCAGGGTATTGATTCAAGCTCCACATGAGGAATGTGCCTGTGCTGGAATATCGTGTTGCATCCACAGAGCACAGAAGCATAGTAGTTCATCTGAGTCCTTGTCCAAAACTTTAGATGCCTCATTTGAGACTTGTCATAAGGATTCTCTCTGATGAAATACATGCGTTCCTCAAAGAAATTTTCTTTCTGAAACTTTGGCCGCTTCGAGAATGGCTGGCGCTGAACTGGCTTGATATTGTGCTGAGGAATGGGAGGGGAAACAACCATGGCAGTGTCTGGGTTGAGCACAATGAAGTCACTGTCAGGGGCGGGAACATTTTCTTCAGCATTTTCCTGAGGTTGAGGAATTTCATCAGCTGGTATTTCTTGCTCTGGCTGAGCTTCAGGCTGAGGGATTTCTGCTTCTTGCTCAGCTTGAGGAGTTGGGTCAGCCTGTTCAGAGTGTGCATTTTCTTCAGCTTGTTTTTCTTCAGCTGGCTTTGTGGCAGAGGCATTTTCATCAGCTGCTGCAGCTGAAGCTTGAGGAATCTCTGTCTGAGGAACATGAGGTTTAGGACTGTCATCAATCTGGATCTCCTCATCAGTATGTTCCCCAGAGGCGACATCCTTCATTTCCTCATCTGCCCTTATAGTTTGGTCACCAATGACGACCATTTCATATGAAGGTGCAACATTTAGAGGCACCGGGTCCAGAGGGGCAGATTCTTCAGTTTCTTTGAGGCGCTTTGCCTCTATCTTTTCTTCTACTGAGGAAGCTTTTCTCTTCTTTGCTTCCTTCTCAGCAGCTCTTGTCTTCTTCGCATCTGATGCAGACGGGATTATCTTCTTCACCTTTGAAGCTTTTGGTGAAGGTGTTCTTTCTACAGATTCTTCAACTGGTAGTGAGGAACCAGCTGGAACCGAGTCATCAGCCTGCTTTGATGAAGCAGCTGGATCAGGAGCAGTTGCATCAGGGGTTGCAATTTCATCAGTAGCGGTCTCGGTGATGATTTCTTCAATGACCGGCTCATCAGCCCGACGCTCTTGGTGTTGTTCCTCAGCTTGAGGAATATCCTCTTCATCAGGAGATGCATCTTCTGGCTGCTCAACCAAGGGCTGAGGAGTTGGTGCTGGAGGTGGGTTTCTTTTGTTGTATTCATCAACAGCACTAGTGGCTAGCTTGATGAAACTGTGCTTGATGCTTTTGCAATCTGACAGTTTGTCACACTTGTCAGTCAAGACTTGCAGCTCTGCCTGGGTTGACACCAGTGCATCAGGCGTCAGCTTGAGGAGATTTTGCCTGAGGAATTTCTCCTTTTTGGCCTTTGCAACCCTTGCCTACCTGGCCTTCTGTTCCTTCCACTTGGCTTCATTTATGAAGGTGGCCACCATGTGGCTGATGCCAGGAGGAAGTTTCAAATCATCAATGGGGGTGTTTGGGTCCTCATACCATATATTGATGAAGTCGAGGAGGACCTTGGGGTCCATGGCCAGAGGGATAGCACTTCCTGATGCTTGTGCTACCCTTTCTTGCTTGTTTCTGATGATGGATTGCAGGGTTTCATTGTCATAGTCATCACTTCCCTCTGATCCAGACGGGACTGCGATGATTTTGCTGGGGCTGGGCAGAGGTGCAGGTTGAGTAGTTGTCAAAGTCTTCACAAGTGGTGTTGAATACTGTCTCCGAGCTTGTTGCGGCTGGGAGTGAGGAGCTGGAGCTGGCGGTCGTAGGCTTCACGACATGCTTCTGTACTGGCTTTGGAGGTGGAGCTGAGGATTTCGGTGCAGAGGAGATGGGTGCTGAGGGTTTTGGCGCTGATGGTTTTGGTGTTGATGGTTTTGGAACAGAGGGTTTTGGAGCTGAGGGTTTTGTGACAGAAGCCTGTGCAGACTTCTCTTGAGGCTTTGGAGTCTTTGGCTTTGTTGGCGCAGACTGCATTTGAGGAATCTCTGAGCCTGAAGTTTCTGCTGCTGAGGAATAAGCAGCACCGGAGGCAGCAGCTGAGGATTCATTAAATTTCTTCACTGCAGCTTCTGCTTGCCTCTTGAGCTTGGCCAGATGCTTTTCTTTCTCATCTGGGTAGTCATCAATTGTCATAAGACTAGAGGGATGTGCTTCTTGATGATCCTCAAGTGGGGCCCTTCTGCGAGGAGGCTTCAAAGCAAATTTCTTCGCATATTTTGGAGTCACAAACCTGTACTCCTTCCACTCCTTTTCCCATTTGCATTCAATTTTCTGTAGCCTAATCTTTCTCTTGGCCATTGTCTCAGGTTCGTCATCTCGCGTACAATAGTCCAAGTATATGTCCGCAGGAATATTAGCAGCTGTGTTCTGCTCCAGTTTCTTTCCTCCCTTCTGTTTCCTCTCTTCCTCCATTTTCTTCAGTCGAGGAATTTGCTGATGATTTTGAACTCTTGAGGATTCTGATGAGCCTTGAAGAGTTTCTTCCAGAAACGCTGCAAATGAGTTAATGTGATGAGAACCGAGAGATTCATCAGCTGACATGTGTGTACCTGTGAACACAGTATAGTTGCGAGGAATTTGGAGAGGTCATATGCGTTCTCAGATTTGAAGAAAATGAAAAAGTTTGACAGTTTGAGGAATATAACCAGTGGTTGAGGAATTTGTCTAAGCATACTGTTCTTGGGTTCCAGAGTTGTACAGATCCGAAAATTCGCACAATTGAGGAATCTCGTGAAAATCTTAGATGCTTAGCTAGTTCATCAGTGATTGCGGTGATAGGTAGTGTTTGAGGAATCATGTGCGCATCGTATCTTGAGGAAAAACAGATTTCACATAGAAGAGGTAAAATTTCAGATCTAATCTGCTGTAAAAATGGGGTATATTTACCCTAGAAGGTGCGAGCGAAGAGCACAGAAAGTGGTGTTGGAGAGGCTCTTCGGTCGAGTGTCCAATGCACCCTAACTTGGCGGCAGAGGACGTCTACGGCGGCGGTGGACGTAGATGATCCGACTCCGGCGCGATCCTGGCAACGAAAAGGTCGAGGCAGTGAAGCTCTTCCTCACCGACGACAAGACTACCAGCGGTGGCGCTAGGGTTCGGTGGAGTGTGCTGTGGCAGGAGAGCGATGAGGCGAAGAAGATGATACCGAGGGGGATAAGGACATATTTATAGCCCGAAAGTTACTGTTTGGCGCAAAAGTTTTGGACCAAATAGCCCGTGCCTCTACGTCTCCGCAGGACACGTGTAGCTCCCGTACAATGCGGTGGAGATAGTGGAGATCGTGGTTATCCGATCGTGGGAAGTGGGGTTCAGTTACTGTTCCTTTAAAGAAACAATTTTTTGAAGATTTGAGGATTTTGTTACAAAATCATCAGCTGACAAGGATGCAGTGAGGATTTTGAACAAAGTTTCAAGTAGAACGCATATGAAGAATTGAATAGACTGGATAAGTATAGCATAGAGGAAAAGTAGGGTCCGATCACATTCACTTAGCAGAAACATCAACTTGAAGAAATAGCAATAAGCGAATGTTGTTGAGGACTAGAAATCATAGTATACCTAGGCAAATGAAAGTCATCAAGTGTTTTTGAAGATTTGTAATAGATCATCACAATGAAGAACAACTGTTTTGAAGAAAAATGCATTGTGAGGAAATTGATCATTTGAAGAAAATCAACTTGAGGAATTTCACATTGGGCGGTGGCGTTACCCACCATATAAGAATGTTGATTACAGACGACGCATACAATTGTCGTAGGGCCCTGAGAATCAATTTCTTCGTTAATTTCTTCACATTCAGAGTGACTTTCTTCATTAGTTGAAGAAAATCGTTTCATCATGTGTTGCAAATCTAAGTCATCAATTTTGCATAAGTGTTAGGATGTGTGCATGTTTTTACAAAACATTTGAAGACTAAGATATTTAGCTCACACCGCAACTTGCAAAACCTTTTCTCATCCAAGGGCTTAGTGAAGATATCAGCCAGTTGATCATCAGTCTTCACATGGTCGATGAGGATATTGCCCTTGAGGACATGGTCCCGAAGAAAATGATGACGAATCTGGATGTGCTTGGTCTTCGAGTGCTGTACTGGGTTATATGCAATCTTGATAGCACTCTCATTGTCACAGTAGAGAGACACATTCTTCATGTTGATGTCGTAGTCCTTGAGGGTTTGCTTCATCCATAGTAATTGAGCACAACAAGAACCAGCAGCAATGTACTCAGCTTCGGCAGTGGAGAGTGATATGCAGTTCTGCTTCTTTTAGGACCAGCAAACTAGTGATCTTCCGAAGAAATGGCATGTTCCAGAAGTTGACTTGCGATCCACACGGTCACCAGCATAGTTTGAATCAAAATACCCTACCAGATGAAGATTGGAGCCCTTGGGATACCATAATCCTAGTGTTGGTGTGTGAGCTAAGTATCGAAGAATATGTTTCACAGCCTTATGGTGTGATTCCTTCGGTTTTGCTTGAAAACGTGCACACATGCAAACACTAAGCATTATATCTGGCCTAGATGCACATAGATACAATAAGGAGCCAATCATAGAACGGTATACCTACTGATCGAAATCTTTACCATTTTCATCAGTGCCGAGGTGACCGTTGGTAGGCATTGGAGTCTTGGCACCTTTGCATTCGTGCATGTCGAATTTCCTCGGAACATCCTTGAGGTATTTCTCCTGTGATATGAAGATTCCATTGCTTTGTTGACGAATTTGAAGACCTAAGAAGAATTTCAGTTCCCCCATCATGGACATCTGATATTCTTCACTCATCATGTAGGCAAATTCATCACTGTATCTTTTGTCAGTACAGCCAAATATGATATCATCAACATATATTTGACATACAAACAACTCATTATCATAGGATTTTGTGAAAAGAGTAGGATCGAGTGAACCAGGTTTGAAGCCTTTCTTCATGAGGAATTCCTTCAATGTATCATACCATGCCCGAGGGGCTTGCTTGAGGCCATACAGAGCCTTTTTGAGTCTGAAGACTTTGTCTGGATTCTTTGGATCCTCAAAACCTGGGGGCTGAGCAACATATACTTCTTCCTCAAGCTTACCATTGAGGAATGCACTTTTCACATCCATTTGATATAAGGTGATGTTATGATGATTAGCATAAGCAAGTAGAATTCGAATAGCTTCAAGTCTAGCAAGAGGTGCAAAAGTTTCATCGAAATCTATTCCTTCAACCTGGGTGTAGCCTTGGGCTACAAGTCGTGCCTTGTTCCTCACCACTTGACCGTCCTCATCTTGCTTGTTTCGGAAAATCCACTTGGTGCTGATGATGTTATGCTTGCGAGGATCTGGTCGTTTGACGAGCTCCCATAGGTCATTCAGCTTGAATTGAAGAAGTTCGTCTTGCATGGCTTGGATCCACTCCGGTTCCAGAAAAGCCTCAGCTACTTTTGAGGGTTCTGTGATGGATACAAAGGAAAAATGCCCACAAAAGTTAACTAAGTGTGAAGCTTTTGAGCGAGTGAGAGGACCTGACGCGTTGATGTCGTTGAGGATTTTGTCAAGTTCTACTTCGTTGGCAATCCTCGGATGAGCTGGTTGAGGATTTTGTCTGGGCTGAGGAAGTGGTGCTGTTGCAATTTCCTCAGGAGCATCTTCTTGGTTTTTATCAGCGATGGGGATTATTTCTTCACCAATTTCCTCAATGGGGACAAGTCTTCAGTAGGCTTAAGCTTTATTGCTTCCTCGGGAGACAGCTTATCTGGATCAGAAGGCAATTGCTCTCTTTGCGAGCCATTAGTTTCATCGAACCGAACATCTACAGTCTCAACAACTTTGTTGTGATAGTTGTTAAAGACTCTGTAGGTGTGTGAGTCCTTTCCATAACCGAGCATAAAACCTTCATGTGCCTTAGGTGCAAATTTTGAGCTATGGTGAGGATCTCTAATCCAGCATTTTGCACCAAAGACTTTGAAATAACTTACATTGGGTTTCTTGTCAGTGAGGAGTTCATATGAGGTTTTCTTGAGGAATTTGTGAAGATATACCCTGTTGATGATATGGCATGCAGTATTGATTGCTTCAGGCCAGAAGCGACGAGGAGTCTGATATTCTTCAAGCATTGTTCTTTCCATTTCAACCAGAGTCCTGTTCTTCCTTTCGACGACACCATTCTGCTGAGGAGTATAAAGAGCAGACAATTCGTGAGTAATACCAAGTTCATCAAGATAATCATCAAGACCAGTGTTTTTGAATTCGGTACCATTATCACTCCTGATGTGTTTGATCTTGATGCCAAAGTTCGTCGAGGCCCTTGAAGAAAATCGTTTGAAGATTTCCTGCACTTCAGTTTTATACACTATGATATGCACCCAAGTGTATCTGGAATAATCATCAACTATGACGAAGCCATATAAAGATGCTGCATTGGTTAGTGTGGCATAGTGAGTAGGTCCAAATAAATCCATATGAAGCAATTCGAATGGACGTGTAGTAGTCATGATGGTTTTAGAGGGATGCTTGGATCTGGTCATTTTCCCAGATTCACAAGCACCGCAGAGATGGTCCTTGAGGAATTTGACTGATTCGATGCCGATGACATGCTTCTTCTTTGCAAGTGTGTGAAAATTCCTCATGCCTGCATGACCTAGTCTTCGGTGCCACAGCCATCCTTCTGAGGTTTTTGCTAGTAAGCAAGTGGCTGGTTGAGGACCTGTAGAGAAATCAACAATGTACAAATCCCCTCTTCTTACACCTTCGAAGACTTTGGATCTGTCAGATTCCATGATGACTACACATCTATATCTACCAAAGATAACAATCATATCAAGATCACAAAGCATCGAGACTGACATGAGGTTAAAACCAAGGGATTCAACAAGCATCACTTTGTCCATATGCCTATCCTTGGAAATAGCTACTTTGCCAAGTCCCAATACCTTGCTTTTACCTTTGTCAGCATATGTGATTTGCTTCAGAGGTGATGGAGTTAGTGGCATATTCATCAGTAGGCTTTTATCACCAGTCATGTGATGTGTGCAGCCACTATCGAGAACCCACTCAGTATTTTTGGGTTTGTCATCCTGCAGATGAATTAGTACAGCTTACCATCTCATATGCTTCAGATTTGAAGAATATGATACTAATTTCACCAGTTCAGTAATTTCATCATAACAGAAATGTAAGGACGTGTGAAATATTTCTATTTCATCAATCATTAGCTTGCGTCCTATCAAGCATTTCCTCAGGTCTCCAGCAAATTCTTCAGATGATGATTTTCATCTGGAGACCTGACCTGTAGAAGTGATTAGTTTGATTTCTTCACCACCCACATCTGAAGGGGTGGCAAAGCATTCATCATCCTGCGAGCACCATATGAGAACGGTGGCATTGAAGCTAATGCACTTCTCTTAACAGTAGGGGGGTTAAAGTACTCATATGAGTATGCAGAGAACCGGTTTGAGAATTTATGAACATAATGATTTGAGGAGTAGCGCTCATAATCATATTCCTTGTAGTTTCCCTGCATGTTAGACGTATAAGCACGGGTACGAGCATAGTTTTGACCAGTTAAGGATTTTGATCCTCTTGAAGACTTTGGTCCTCCTGAGGAATTTGATCTCGGGTTCAGATTCTTCAGAGGTGGTGTCATGAGGACATTCATCTGAAGATTTTCAAGACAACTTTTGGGAACCCAGATTTTCCTCACAGGAGGGCCATTCCTGCAGTTAGTTCCAACATATCGAGCAAATACTTCACCAGATTGATTTTTGAACAGTTTATAGTTGGAGTCAAATGACTCATCCGAGGAATAGGATAATTCACATGAGAAGCCAGTTAGATTAGATGGATCAAAAGGAGGCCCAGTAGCAGCAACCCATGAGGTTTTGGGATACTGCTCAGGTTTCCAATAAGTTCCATCAGCATTTAATTTCCTCTCAAAGGCAATTCCTTCTTTCCTCGGGTTCCTGTTCAAGATCTGCTTTTTGAGCACATCACAAAGGGTCTGGTGTCCTTTGAGGCTTTTGTACATGCCTGTCACGTACAATTCCTTCAACCCTGCATTTTCATCAGTAACATTTGTGTTTTCCTCAAGTGAGGAAATAGACACAACAGGTGCAGTTGAAGAATTTGTAGCATTTGATGATTCTGGTGAGGAATTAGCAGTTTCTCGTTCAATGCATTTAAGACATGGAGGAATAAATTCAACTTGACTAGCGCTGATCTGTTGAGCTAGTAATGAATCATTTTCCATGCGAAGATCATCATGAGACATCCTCAGTTTCTCAAGATCAAGCTTCCTTTGAAGAAATTCGTAGGAAAACTTCTCATGATCAGTGAGGAGTGTATCATAACTATCCTGAAGAATATCAAATCTAGACTGAAGATTTTTCATGTCATCAGCGAGGATTTGATTAAGATTCATTTCATCATTCAACAGATCATCACTTTTATCTAGCAGTTTTTGAAGCTTTTCCATAGCAGTTTGTTGTTTAGTGGCAGTGATGGCAAGTTTACTGTAACTGGGTTTCTTATACTCATTATGTTCACAGTCACTTGAATCAGAGGAGGAGGCATCATTTGATACCTTTGAACCTTTTGCCATGAAGCAATAGGTTGGAGCGATGTCATCAGCATAGTCATCAGTATGGATGGTGCAATCATTTTCTTCAAGATTGAAGATTGACTTGCTGACAAAAGTGGTTGCTAGTGCAAGACTAGCCTGTCCGGATTCTGAGTCTTCTCCAGAACCTTCTTCTTCATCACATTCCTCTGATTCTGCCTCAGAATCCATTTCCTTGCCAATAAGTGCCCGAGCCTTTCTGAAGCTAGTCTTCTTGTGTGAAGAGGACTTTGAAGATGAGGATTTTTAAGATTTCTTCTTCTTCTTCGAGTCATCAGAACTATCATCCTTGTATTTCTTCTTCTTTGATTCCTTTCCCCAGCGGGGACAATCAGCAATGTAATGACCTGATTTCTTACACTTGTGACAAGTCCGTTTCTTGTAGTCCTCAGATGCAGATTCTGATTTCCTCATGTCTCTTCTTGATGATTTACCGAACTGACCTCGGCATGTAAATCTCTGGAATTTCCTCACAAGCATTGCGAGCTCCTGTCCAAATTCTTCAGGGTCACAACTGTTGTCATCTATTTCTTCTTCAGATGAGGAAATTGCTCTAGCCTTCAGTGCACGTGGTCTGGAATAGCTTTGTCCATATAGATCTCTCTTTTCTTCTTGCTGGAATTCATGAGTATTTAGCCTTTCAAGAATATCAGCTGGATCTAGCATCTTGTAGTCTGGTCTTTCTTGAATCATCAGAACTAGAGTGTCAAATGAAGGATCTAAGGATCTCAGCAGTTTCTTCACAACTTCGTGATCAGTGATGGCTCGAGCTCCCAGTGCTTGCAGTCCATTTGATATATCAGTGAGGCGATCAAAGGTGTCTTGGCAGCATTCATTGTCATGTCTCTTGAAGCGATTGAAGAGATTGCGAAGAATATCAACACGAGAGTCACGCTGGGTTGATACTCCTTCATTTACCTTGCACAGTCTCTCCCAGATCAGTGTTGCAGAGCCCAAAGCACTTACTCTTCCAAACTGGCCCGGGCTCAGATAGCCACAGATGATGTTCTTCGCTTGAGAATCGAGTTGCTTGAATTTCTTCACATCAGCTGCAGTGACACTGGCAGAAACGATGGGGACGCCATTTTCCACAATATACGAGAGATCATTGTCAATAGCTTGTAGATGCAGTTGCATTTTGTTCTTCCAGAAAGGAAAGTTCTTCCCTTCGTAGGTGGGACATGGTGCAGTCACCTTGAACATGCCTGCAGCGACATAACTAAAACTCCAGGTGGTTAAACCAAAATCACACAGAACAAGGGAGTACCTCGCTCTGATACCAATTGAAAGTGCGTTATATCGACTAGAGGGGGGTGAATAGGAGATTTTTATAATTTCATCACTGAGGAAATTCCTCACTGATGACTAACTTACAGCGGAAACAGTAAAGGATCAGACGTGCAAACGTTCACACCAACAGTATTTCAGAGTGAAGAAGGTGAAAACAGATCGCATAGTAAGCAGGCACGCAGAATACAGATGATGATTAACTATTGTGAAGAATTTGGGGTTGAGGAAATTCAGAGAAAGTCTTTAGCAAATTCTTCAAACAGTCACAGTGAAAGTCATCAACACATAATACAGAGAAAGTAAAGAGTTAAGGAATTAGAACCCGATTCTCAGAGACGGCAGTCGTTGATGACCCAGTTCCAACTGTTGTGACAGTTGTACATCTGGTTTGGAGCGGCTTGGTATTGAAACCAAAGGACACCCAGTCCCGGGACACACAGTCCCTACCGTATTCTCCTTGAGCTAAGGACACACAGTCCTCGCCCCACACTCGTGGTAAGTCTTTAGGGCAGACTTCCAAACCCTCACAAACTCGGTCACCCGACGATCCACAGTTGACTGCTGGATTGCTCTAGACCATGACGCCTAACCGTCTGGAGGATGCACAGTCCCCGAAGATAAAAGGCTTCAGTCCCACACAGGAACAACTTCTTCAGTGATGCTCAATCACTAGGTTTGGTTTGTGGTTTAGGTGGGTGGTGTATTTCCTCACTGATGAATTACTCTCGAAGGCTCTGAGGAATTTGGGTTGCTCTTATGACAAGTGTCAGTTTCTAACGGAGTAGCCAACCAGCTAGTGGTTGTGGGGGTGGCTATTTATAGCCTGGGAGCATCCCGACATGATTTGACACTAATGCCCTTAAATAATATTACCGTTGGAGTTGATAAGACCAGTGACTTGGCGTGGTTATCGAAACGGTCGGGACCCTCAACTGTGAGAGTCCTCATGTCACTCATATTCCTCACTTGAGGCTTTTGGTAGGATTTGGCTTGGGTTGAGCATCATGAGGAAATCCATTCCATAGTGTTACTTTGACCCCCTTTAACAGTACGGTGTTCCTATTCATCAAATGTAAAGAAAGTAAAACAGAAAACATAAATCTTCACGCTTCAATTTCTTCAGAATGATTTTCTTCAGGAACCACCGGTCTTCTTAATATCAGTGTCTTCACGAGGAATATCAATTTCATCGCAGATTCCTCGTGATTCATTTCTTCAGCTTCAGACCAATTTCTTCAACTGAAGATATACATTTTTAGGGGTCGATATTCTTCAAATATCTCAAACTCCTCAATGACTTATAGATCCTGTGTACACTTTTAAACACATTAGATACTTAACCTATAAGTCTTCAAACCACCAAAATCACTAAGGGGCACTAGATGCACTTACAGTTATAACTGTTGCACACCGGATATCAACAGTTTTGGACTGTGATATGATACTTGCATTGAGGGATGGTATGTTTCTCTTACTGGCAACTTATTAGAAGTGTAATTATTTCTTATAGTTGAACCCATCGTATTATTGACAGCATCAAATATAAGGAATTTATGAATTATAGTCGATACCAGATATGGAGTATATTGTACATCTTTCCAATAGTAATGAGGTATGTATGAACACTTCAGGGAGAGTAGCAGAGTATGACAAACCTGCAAAGCTCATGGAGACTGAAGGATCTCTCTTTCGTGAGCTGGTCAAGGAGTATTGGTCACACACATCAAAAACAAATATTTAGAAGAGACTCTTAATTTCTCTTCTTCTTAATTAATCGATGAGACAATTCTTTTACCTTCGTTTCGATTTTTTAATTGTTTACTTGATGCAGCTTTCCAAGAGAGAAAATAAATCAGCTTTTAGAAAATTGATACGCTTGAAGATATATGGTAATCTAAGCTTAATGCCTAAGAGGAATTCATCAGTTTGGTACCTTATGAGAAACAGTACCATTTGTATTGTCTCCAAATTTATTTTGCTATGTATTGCTACCAGAAATTCTGTGCAATACCCAGTGGCTGTCATAGTTAACTGATGAAGTTGAAGACAGTAAATCCCTGAAGATTCCCTTGCTCCAGAAGTCAGATATAAACGGCTAAACAGGAGGGTCCCTGCTGACCGTACTAATTAGCAAGGCTAAATGAGAGATCATAATATGTTGGGCTGAGTGTGCGTGAGGCTCGCTCTATTGTGTAATATAGTCATAAATGTGTTACTAGCAAGTTTTTTTTGAAAAGTAAGGTATCACATCTTCCGGCTTCTGCATTAATTGATGCGTGCAACCATTTATAATAATAATTATTATTATAATTATAATTATAATAATAATTATTATTATTATTATGAAGCAGTCTTATAGAAAACAAAATAAACATGTCCGTCGAGGCTAAGACAGACTCAGTAGGGGTAACATGACACACATATGGATCGTCGATGATCTTATTGCTAGATCATCACCAAAATAAGTTGTAGTACGAGTAGGGCATTTTGGAGACCGAGCTCCATGGAGCCCTTTATTTTGAATTTTTTCAAATTCATAAATTTTAGTTTCAAAAAATTCTGGAAAATACACATGTAAGCCAGGATGTAAAATGTATGTCTGAAAAATTTTAGGATGAAATACTTTGAATTGCGAGCTGCACAAAAAAAACCATGGACTTTGAAGACGAACAATACAATGCTGAAAAGCCCCAAAATTGTCTTTTTTGTTTAACTCACATTTAAATATATTTAGACCTAAAAAATTTGCGCACACGTACACTATATATCTAGATTTATGTGTATTTATTTTCAGAATTTTTTGAAACTGAAAAGTTTAAATTTTGAAGTTTTCAAATAAAGGCCTCCATGGAGCTCGATCCTTGTTTGGCATTTTTGATAGATTTGGCTACTCCTAGAAATTGAGAATGTCATGCCTCCACAAAGTAAAGTAAGGACAACCTACGGATACTATAGCCAGGTGGATAACCTACATGGAATTGGAAACTCTTTTATTGTTAAAAGTTGCCGACGATTAATGCACAACCGATTTTACAATCTACATGAAGTCCTCAGTCGTGAATGAATGTAGAGTAGTGGATGGTGCCCAAAGGGATCTCATGGGCGATGAAGGGGACAAGGTAGTTTTATCAGGTCCAGCAGTGGTGGAGCCAGAAAATTGCCACTACTTACTCATTGGAAAATGATTGGAGTAGTATATATAGTACATCTAACTAATATGTAGGACAACGCCTAGGCCCTAAAGAAATACTAGAAGAGTTGGACGCGCTTTTTCTGCGACATTGGTGTTGTTGGGTTTCTACAAAAATAATCACTTTCTTTCAAAATAGAATGTGTATTACCTTTTTGAAAAGTCAAACCTTTTAAATTTGATCAAATTTGTAGAGAAATATACGAAAATCCATAATATCAAATCGATATTTTTGCTCTCAACTTGCTCAAATTCTGTACTTTTTTAGTTTAATATCATGGATGTTGATATTCTGCTCTCAACTTGATCAAAGTTAAAGAAATTTGACTTTTCTAAAACTAATACCCATTATATTTTGGAGCTGATGGAATATTTAGTTTGGTGGGTGAGAGAGATGATAGATTGTGTTTTATTTTAACTTATAATATGGTGATTTAGTGGGTCTTTCGTGGTGTGATTCTTAATCAATCTATATTTACGTGGAAAAAATTCCGTGTCGGTGGTTGCATGCATTATATTGGTGCTACAATATCACATGGTGACGCTTTTGTTTTCTAGGTAGTGGGAGGGTGTGCGAGGGTGATATGTTTTTTAAGTTAGTTGCCTGATTGATTTGGAAAATCGTTAACCAGGTCAAAATCGTAAACCAAATTCAATAACTCAATTGAATGAAAGAGATTCAAAATTAGAGAATATAGTAAATTAAAAGAATTGAATGGAAGAGCTTGATAAATTGTTGACTCAGTCAAAGTCGGACCACCCAGTTCTAAGTTAAATACTCAATTAATTGCGAGGCCTTAAAAAATTAGGAAGCATGATGTGTAGTATAGTTGAATTAAATGAGAGAGCTTGAAGGAATTGTTGATCCGATCAGAATCGCTTGACACAATTTTAATTGTGAGCCTCAATTGAACAATTGAACGTGGGCTCTTTAAAACTAGGGAGCTGTTATAGAGGACAGTTTGTAGTATAGTAGAGTTGAACGAAAGAGCTTTGAAAAACCGTTGATCCGATCAAAATCGAATGATAAAATTTTAATTGGCTGCGTCAATTAAATGTGGGTTCTTTAAAACTAAGCAGCTTGGTGTTATAGAGGATGAAATACGTACATCATAGGAACAGTCTTGGGAGAAAATAGAGAAGAGATGGAGAATCAAACCTGCTCGCCACGCTCCACTGTTTGGCACTGCATCACCTGCTCTGCACGGATCGCCAGCGGCAAAATTTGACAAAAATGATCCCTGGGGCAAAAGAACTCACGGATTGACCCCGCAGGGGAAATAATTCACCGGTCTAACCCTTTTGTGTGGCGCCCGACGTCTAGGTGCCACACTGTACTGTGTGACGCCTAGGTGTTCGGCGCCACACCCCCGACCACGTGGCAGGGAGGGGGCCACCCCCCAGGCAGTGTGACGCCTAAGCCTCAGGCGTCACACATTGTAATGTGTGGCGCCTAACGCTTAGGCGCCACACATGGACTTATACAGCCACGGCCCAGCCCCCCTCCCCACCCCCCTCCCCCAGTCTATTTCACATGTGTGGCGCCTAAGCCTAAGGCGCCACACCTCACATGTGTGGCGCCTAAGCCTTAGGCGCCACACATGTGAAAATCTGCTGGAATCTGAATTTAGACATCAAAACAGCATTTTTGACAGCAATAAAGCAATTTTGTCAGCAATAAAGCAATTTAGACAGCAATAAAGCAATTTTGACAGCAATCATATATGTGAAAGCCAAGGAATCATCAAGTGCAACAATCATTGACATCATCATCATAGCCAACAACTAAATGGTTCACAACAAGTGCAATAACAACTAAATGGTTCACAACTCGAAATAGTTCACAACAAAAGTAAATAGTTCAGCTCGACAAGTGCAACACCAACTCCAAATCACTTGGGGCCTCGTCCCCTCTTGGATACTAGCTTCTTCCTTCTCGCAACCACAAATTGCTCCGGGTCATCCAACTCATCGTCATCGTCATCCTCAACCTCATCGTCCATGCTTCTCATCCTTGACAAACGAGAGCCTCGGGCCACCGGATTCTTTCCTTTCGCATAATCATCCGGTGAGTAGCGCTTAAATTCCTTCCTGGGCTTCAACATGTAAGCGGAGCGTTGGAAAGCCTTCAACGTCATGTCGTTCGCAGCCTAATACATATGAAGGTTGAAAGTTCAAATTTGAAGGTTCAAAGCTGAAGGTTGAAAGTGCAAATTGTATGGCTATGTCATACCTGAGGAGTGTCAACATCATCCTCCTGAGTATTTCTTTGGGTATTAGCCGCAGAGGTAATGTCACCATCATCCATACGAGCGCCCGAAGAAGCTGAATCGTCAAGAGTATTTCTTTCGGATGAACCGGATCTCGAAGGTGAAACATATTCAGGGTCACGGCAACCTAAAATGTTGGATAGGCGCTGTAACTTCTTGCCCTGTTCCTGTTAGATTCAAATATAAATGACATATATTAGGTAACCTATAATGTTGCATTCGTGGGCAAAATAATAATAATGACACAACACCTTTATGAATAGACGAAGTGCAGATTCTCCCTTTTGTCCTCCAGTTGTGTTATCTAGAATATCTTCGGACTCATCAGCTTGTTTCTTGACCTCTTTGCGCTATGATCACAAGACAATGACAACAAATAAGTGCAAGTGAATAGGTCCACTAGAATTCATAATTTTCATAGGGGAGAACACTTACCACAAAGTTCAGGACAGGGGCGAAGGAAGTTTGGTACCCTTCGCGAATGAACTTGCTGTAACCGCCTTGGGCAAGTGCATCGTACTCAGTGGGTTCTTCCAATATGTCCTCCTCGTAAGCCGGCGGACAAATCTCGACACGAGTACTTTCCTGAAACCATCTTAGGTAGTTGCTGAACGCAAGAGCACAATGCTGGCGGTACTGGGTTCGTTGTATGCTCGAAGTTGCCTGCACACTTTGCTCGAACATAACGACATAGCTCTTATGATGCTTCTGCCAATCCTTGATTTTTCGCTGCCTCCTCCTATCCAACCTGCTTTGAACAAAACACATCAGTAGCTCGCTCAACACTAACAACAAAACTAATCACTACTTATTTTTTGTTACCTGTGAAGCTGTGTGTCCGTGTCCACCCACTCTGGCGGGTGTGGCTGAAAGTAACCAAATTGACGCATCACACGATGCGGGAGATGAAACTCAATCGCCCAATTATATTAGGGGACAACGCATTAGCCAAAGATGTCTTTCCTGCACGCATAGTGGATTCAGCTGGAACGTGTGTGCATCACCAAAGTTTGTCCCGACACCATATGGCTCCCATTCAACCTACAACACAAGATGAATACCACAATTCATTTCACTCACAACATAGAAGCTGGAAGTCAACTCTGAAACCATCTTACCTGCTCGGGGGTAAGCGAATCCATCTCGTTGGTGTATTGCTTGTACAATAGGTTCACTTCGCTTGCCACCTCCGATACCAAGTCCCACTTGTAAGCCCATGTAGGTTGCCGTACAGGGTTGCCGTGGTCATCTCAGGTATTCCACTGTGAGCTTTTAGGGCGTCCAACAGGTAGGCGTTCCCAGCTCCATACTGAAAGTAGGAGCATACAACCACCAACTCCACCGTCCTTTGTCGTCCTGCGACAAGCATCGTCCAACTACAAGTAACAACAGACATGCATCAGTTTAGCAGAAAAAGATAACAGAGAGTATTTAATACTAACAATTTATTACCTGCCGATACAAGTAAGCCAGTGCGGCCGAGCCCCAGCTGAACTTGTTGTCGAAAACAGTCAACGCCTTCAGCCACATCCATGGAGCATTCTTGCCTGTGCCGTCCGCAAAGATAGTCCTAGAGATGACGTACCACATGTAGACGCGAGCATACCTCTGGATCACCTCGTCATCTGCGTCCTCAGGACAATGAGCAAAGTTGGCGGCAATCCAAGTGAAAGTGGCGCCGGAAGGGACTCTATCTTTCTTCCCTCCATCTTCTACCTCCGGCTCCTACGGCGACATACCAATAAGAGCCTCCATTTTTTGCCGCCATCCCTCAGAATCAGTGCTCATACATAGTGGCTTCCCCTCGATCGGAAGAGCGGTGATCATGGAAACATCTTGAAGAGTAACCGTCATCTCTCCGGTCCGGAGGTGAAAACTATGTGTCTCCGACCTCCAACGATCAATGAGTGATGTGACTGCCGCAGCGTTCAGATTGGGAGTTGACCGACTCACAAGCTGCATGAATGGAAGGAGTCCCGTCATCTCGATGTACGGGGTGTACCGCTCATCGTAATGCATTACAGAGGATGCCCCATGAGACTGGATCTTCAAGGGCGTAAGCTCCTGCAAACATATAGGAGAAGAAGATATCAAGTGCTTATTACATTTTTAAAAAATTACTAATCTACTAATCATCTTCTTCTCCGACATGAAATAGGGGGTGGGGAGGGGGGCTGGGCCGTGGCTGTATAAGTCCATGTGTGGCGCCTAAGCGTTAGGCGCCACACATTACAATGTGTGACGCCTGAGGCTTAGGCGTCACACTGCCTGGGGGGTGGCCCCCTCCCTGCCATGTGGTCGGGGGTGTGGCGCCGAACACCTAGGCGTCACACAGTACAGTGTGGCGCCTAGACGTCGGGCGCCACACAAAAGGGTCAGGCCGGTGAATTATTTCCCCCGCGGGGTCAATCTGTGAGTTCTTTCGCCCCAGGGGTCATTTTTGTCAATTTTGCCATCGCCAGCTCTGCTACTTGGCGTCGCCCCACTGCTGCTGCCACTTGCCTCCAAAAGTACTCGCGGTTTCCATGCGTCGTCGCTCTTCGCTATTGCGCTAGGTTTCTTCTTTGGGAAGTGGAGTAGCATATTTTTCTTTTATCCTTTATAGGGAAGCATACTTTTTTGTCAGTACTAGCAAAAAAGCCCGTGCGTTGCAACGGAAGAGAAAATAACACATGCTTTGAACGTAATATATTTTCACATGGCATCACATTTGTGTTGTCGACGATGGCCTCAGTGCTCACACAACGAAAACGCGTTTGAATGTACAATCACTCGGAATAAGATGAGAAATATGTTGTTTCTCCCCACGAGATTTTCCAAAGGTGTGCATGTGTGGTTAACGATGTTTTCTTTCCTCTCAATTTGGTTTCAATTTAATGAATATTTATTGCAATTCGTATGGTCGTCGAAAAGAGAGAAAAAAAAGATCGTGCACTAAAGATTAAGTTTGCACCAAAAAATATATTTAAGAAGTACTCAACAGCTAAAAATAACATCCTATTTAGATTCTACACATTTTTTCAATCAAATTTCATATATAACATGTTAAAATCGGAGTTACGGTTTAAAAGATATGGATAATTTTGTTTTAGATAAAATATGGATTGATTAACTGAAAAGTCAGGTTTTTTTTGTTAAAACAAAAAAATGTTTCGGCTGACTTAAATAGGGATGGTGGGTTGATTATCTGAAACATCAGGGAGTTTTCTGTAAAGTGCAAAAAAAACGGTTCGACTCTGACTAAAAGATGGACCGCGGGTTGATTATCTAAAACTGTGAGGACTTTTCTGAAAAACGACAGAAAACGGTTCGTTCTGACTTAAAGTTGGACTGCGGGTTAATTAACTGAAACTGCGAGGGCTTTTCTGCAAAATGACCCACGCCGGACGCTAGAAGCGCTGCGCGCTTTATTATTAGGGGAGATTGGACGTCAGGCGGTCGTCGGATCTGCGAGGGCATCGTTATATCTATCTATGCAGCAATTTTTTCTCGATGCAATAAATTTCGTTTACGATGCAGCAATTTCGTCAACGGTTGCAATAAAAAAAGTTGTAGCAAAAAAAATATCTACGTGATCCTAGCAAAAGACAAAGCTGATGACGCGTGATAGCAAAATAAAAAAAAGGGTTGTAGCAAAACAATCCGATGAACTCGGGTTGCACCCTGACAAACGTGTATGCAACTTTTTAGTAAACGGTTGCAACAAAAAATAATATCGGTTGTAACAAAAATTAACATGGTTGTAGCAAAAATCAAAAAACACCGATTGTAGCAAAAAAAAACGACGAAGTCAAGTAGCAACCAAACGTGAATGCAACTTTTTTAGTGAATAGATGTAATAAATGAAAAACGCTAGTAGCAAATTTAAACACTAATTGCAACAAATTTACACGAAATAAAAGTTGCATGCCCTGAGTAGTGAAGCGCGCGCGTGAAAAATATTACTCCCTCCTTGCCTAAATATAAGTCTTTTAAGATATTTCACTAGGTGTCTACATACGGAGCAAAATGAGTGAATCTATACCCTAAAATATGTCTATATACATCCGTATGTAGTCTATAAGTGAAACTCTTAGAAAGACTTATATTTAGGAACGGAGGGAGTACATGACCCGCGCGAGACAGCGAGCGACCGGCGCGTCCGTTCCGTCGGCGCGTCGAAGGAAAACGTTTTCCATTTATTGGCAACAAGAACAAAACGAGTAACCTGTGGAGTTATGGGCTCAGTTTTGTCCTGCTGACGATTTTCATTTCAGTACGTTCGTGGTGAGTGGACCAGCCCATCTAAAGGTCATCTTCGTGGTTTGTCCAAATTTTCAGGTCAGGTTTTGTGAAGCTCTACAAGCTTCCAGTCGGTTTTTGCCTTGCTGTTTTCTGCTCGATTTTCTTCATCTTTTATCATTTTCTTTTTTATTTAAATATATGAGCTTTTTCACATTCATGAGTTTTTGAAAATCGCAAACAAATCAAGTTTGTGAAATAAAATCTTGAACTTTTTTCACATCCGTGACCAATTTTCAAATCAAAGATTTTTCCTTCAGATCCGTTAACCATTGCCAAATTTATGGACAATTTTCAAATCCGTGATTCTTTTAAAATCATTATCATTTTCCAATTCCTATTTTTTTTCTTCAAATCCATGAATGTTTTCAAATTCACGATTTTTTCAAACCCATTATTTTTTTGTGAACCTATGATATTTTTCAAATTCATAAGCTTTTGGTATGAACATTTCTTGAATTTATAAAACCAATAATTGTTTTTATTTTTTTGAACCAGAGAGCATCAATAGGGCGAAAAAGAGAGCCGGCGGTTTTTTAGAAAAAAAAATCGAGCGAACAGTAGGACTCTCGAGTGAGTGCTTCAGGTGTTACTTCACGTGGTGTGGCGCTTGGAGGTCTCCGATTATACGCTATCGTAATTAATATCTATATTATGTATGTATGGTGGATTTTTGGGCCATAATATTTTGTATTCATATATATGCTTCCCGGCAACGGTGCCGAAAAAAGGTCTTATAACCCACAAGTATAGGGGGCCACGACAATCTTTACGGGTAGTATTTCACCGTAACTTATTGATTCGATGCAAGGGGAACCAAATAATTTTTTTATTTTCCATGCAACGTTACCCAACACTAGTAACAAGCATTAAGCATAGCAAAGTCATAGCAACATCAATCTCACAACATAGATACTAGGGATGAAGCTCTATCAAACTTAACTCGATTACATTATTAATCTCATCCAAACTTCATCACCATACAGCGAGCCTACTAAGGAATTACTCACACCCGATGGTGAGCAGCATGAAATTGTAGATGGAGAAGGGTTGATGATGATGACGGCGACGAATCCCCCTCTTGGGAGCCCCGAATAGACTCCAAATCAGCCCTTCCGAGGAAGTACGGGAGGTGGCGGCAGCTTCATCTCGTTAAACGTGATGAAATATTTTTCTCTATGTTGTTCTCCGAAGATGTGAATTTATAGGACTCAAATTAGGGTCGGAGGAGACACGTGGGCCCCACAAGGCATTAGGGCACGACCAGGTGGGTGGCCTCTCCCTGTTGCCTTGTGGCCCACAGGCAGCCCCCCTGTGGTGGTTCTTCACTCCGAAATTCTTTATTTATTCCATAAATAATTCACAAAAAGTTGCATTCAATTTCGAGAAATTTTTTTCTGCGCACAAATAACACTAAGGTAGTTCTGGTGAAAACAACACCAGTCTGAGTTAGTTCCATCCAAGTCATGCAAATTAGAGTCCGAAACCAGAACAAAAGTGTTTGGAAAAGTAGATACGTTGGAGGCGTATCAGATTTCTCCAAGAAGGAAGGGTGAAGAAGTATAGAAGGAGATAGTATTCCCCTTAGTTAAGAAGTTAGGTTTATCGAACCAGTAGGAGAAAACACACGAACAACTTTAGTAGCACCTGTACACAAACAAAATAATTGCTTGCACCCAACAAAGGCAAGGGAATCGTCACTCCCCTTGTTCTTGCCAACCACAAGGTTAGAAGAAAATATGTAAAAGAATTAAAGTGTCTATGCTACCTCGGTTGTGGTAATTCCTTTGTGTCACACTCTAAGTTGGAAATTTAATGCAATATTATTTACCTCATAGTGAAAACTAGTACGAAAACATGTACCGTAGCCACCAAGCCTAGCTGATTTAGTAAGTAAGCAATTACTATATGCATTAGGAACCAACAATGTAGCTTTAGTTTTTGAAAGAAGCGAGTAAATAAGGAGAAATAGGGAAAAAGAAATACACACTGGACAGAATATGTGGGAGTGTAGTAAAAGAAATACATGTTTTCTAGAAAATCATACATTTAGGTCGCACAAGGAGAAATAAATAAGAAATACATATAGTTTATAATCACTAGCCCTTAATTTTCATAATGAAGGGCTTATAGACAATCTTCGTTCCATGAAACGATCACTAGCCACATGGTAGAAAACTAAACGACTACACCACATGGAGGCATACATAGAAACACTGTACACATTGCAGCAATCCGTCACAAATTAAGCTTTTGGGAGAAGTTGGATGTGAAAACCACCAGGAAATTGCAGTCCCGGAGAAAGCGACATGGTTCCTCCCTTTATCGCTTTCCATCTGCACTATGAACACGTTTAAAGGTTAGAAATTCAAGATCTATGCACAATGTTGTAAAATACCACATGGATATACAACCCTACATCTCAAAAGAGCTCAAAATTGTTTTGTTTGCAGTCTTCGGTTTTGCCATCTATATTGTAGTTTTTTCTACTTAGCATGTGTAAGATGCTCAATCTTATGTCTAGAGAGTCAATATACATGTTTAGCATAGGATTTGCTACATATTTTATTCCCCCTATTTCTGGAAAGACGTCTAGTTGAGTATGAATGGACAATGTTGCCTTGTAGTAGTGTCTTTAACATACCAAAAGGAAATCTAGATGTACATGGGTAGCAGTCATCACTCCAATATGTGTTTCTATTGCAATATTTTTTTTTTAATACTTTGAATACAAGTAAGATAACTTCACCTGTATTTAGTAACCAAGCAATGAAGGAAGATAGCCATTTGCAGCTTAGCAAAGTCAGCACCAACACACAACCGCACCCCACCTCCAAAGGCCATGAATTCCTTGGAGGCACCACCAACTGGTTCACTAGTACCCTGCACATATAGATAATATAGCTAGGTTTTAGAGTGATATTTTTTGTACTACGGTTAATAATACTCCCTTGCCTTATATTCCTAGACATGTAGCCTTTTCTGCAACGCGGAAAACGTTCGGCATAAAACAAATGAACATGTTAATTAGCATTTGGTTCCACTATAATTTCCCTATCAAAATCGTACAATACTCCATGCCTAAATAAATTGTCTTCAATAATTTAAACTTCACTTAGTCAGGATTGTAGCAATCATGCGTGAGCTACTTTTATCAGGAAATTCTCGAGCTAAATATTCTCTGGTATAACAAAAACAAATTGAGCTATTGTTGTGGATGCACTTAATTAATAATTTAGGAACACATTCACATACAGGAAAGTAAGGATAACATGTCGTGTATTTCAGAAGCCTTTTCTATCGATGAGCCTTGCTTTGAACCTTTATTTATTCTTTAGAAGATGTGCATTTGGTATTTCCTATAGAGTTCACAAACCTTCCACCTCCATGGATTGAACTCATTGGGATCATTGTAAACTGTAGGATCCAGATGAACACTAGAAGGATTAATCATGATCTTTGATCCTTTTGGGATAGTGTAACCTGCATGAATCATGGTCATATAAAATAATATGTTAATACAAATTAGGACACATATATAGTTAGGGATCCCATATACTTAACATGCTATAGCTATAACTATATCCATGTATATAACACCCTACATGGCTACATCTATGACCAGTTAGTTCTAGTTGTCACGTTTTCCTTCTAAAAATATTTACCTTTTACATGAAAATCCTCTCTGGCTTTTCTAAACATTACCGGAGCGATGTTACTCAGCCTTAATGCTTCGTGTATAACCTACAAAATAGTAATTAAGCAGATAAATGCACATGATATTGTAGAGGTGCTTATGATACTAAATATGCATTAATCATGAGGAAGCTTAGAAGTTTGTATGGTGTTGCCACTGAAAAGAAAGGGCTGAAGCGAAACATATACATGAGATGTAAATTTCATTGACTTGTATTCCTCCCATGTGATTTCAGAATCAGGATCAACCCTTCTTTTGCGGATGCCCTCGTGCTCCTCCTGAAACCATCAAATCAATAGATTGAGTCATATGTTCAATAAAATAATTAAAGTGTTGTCCACAATAGCAAAAAAAAAGTAAAGTGTTGTCCACAATAGCAAAAAAAAAAGTAAAGTGTTGTCCACAAGAGAATGCAAGTGAGTTAGTGCGGGTGAGTTGTGCACTCCAAAGCAAAACATTACTTAGATTTAAAATGAGAGTACTCAAGTCCACTTCCTAAGCCTTTTTGACACTTAGCAGGGCCTTGGGATCGTTTGTTAAGAATTTGAGTGCGACAGTTATCCCAGATGACGTGGTCTCAAAGCCCGCGGGGAGCAGCAAAAAGAGCAGATTCAAAGCAATTTTCTCATTCCTTGGAAGCTTCTCCTTTTTCAAATCATCGATTAGGAGATCGAGAAAGTCACCGCTATCCTGACGTGAGGCTCTCTTCCTCTCGTCAAGCATTTTCGTCAGAATCTTCATGACATTCTTCCATCCTGTGAGAACCGGTCAAACCGGGCAGGGTTTTTCATGAAACCGGCTAATAAACGAGGCGGGGAGTGGGATTCAATCCCGGGTCATGGGCGTTGGCCTATCCTTGGGCAGATAACCACCTCACCAATGCTTCTTTGTTGTCTAATGAAGGAAACCACTTCTATTTGACCCTATTTTAATTATATATTAGCATATATTTTTACACTAAATATATATATTTGATTGTAAAAACCAGCAATCGAACCGGTGAACCAGCGGTCCGATCAATAAAAACCTAAACCGAAGGCCCTACCGGTTCGATCATCGGTTCAATCTTTTAAACTATATTGTCCAGAAGAAACATGCAAGTGAGGTAGTCACGGGTTAGTTGTGTACTCCACGGCAAAACATTATTTAGATTGAAAATGAGAGCTCTCAAGTCCACCTTCTTAATCTTTCCCCCACTTACCGTAAGTTCCTGTAGGGCCTTAGGATCATCCGTTAGGAATTTGAGTGCGGCAGTTATCCCAGATGACGTGGTCTCAAAGCCAGCGAAGAGCAGCAGAAAAAGCAGATCCAAAGCAATTTTCTCGTTCTTTAGAAGCTTCTCCTTTTTCAAATCATCGATTAGGAGATCGAGAAAGTCAACGCTATCCTGACGTGAGGCCCTCTTCCTCTCGTCAAGCATTTTCGTCAAAATCTTCATGACATTCTTCCTTCCCTGGCAATGAAACAATTATAGATGAATCCATGGTATCTCTTAACATTTTTTATTTTATTACTAAGTACTAGATACACACAAGTAGTCTTATGAAATAAAAATCATTGAAGCCAATTTTTGTTTCTTCTTTTTGGTACATAAAAAGGCATATTGCAAAAGCTAAGCAACCTATTTTACAACAATTAATTAGGTATATCAAGAAGGATAAAGAGATAATGTGGCAATACTACTATAATACAGTCAGAGCAAATTTGATGGTCGGGCCGAGGCTGTCCCTCGTTCTCCTTTTCCTTCTTATAAAATTTCTGCAATCTATACTTGTTAGTTACCTGCATGCATTTGTAGAATGCTGTGCCAGGAACGTAGATTGGAAATGCTATTAGTCCCCGAGTAAATGCGTCGAACTGCTTCCATAACTTCCCATCTGAGCTTGAAGAGTCATAGCTGATTAACCTCTTTGATGTGACGCTGAATATCATCTACGAGTGCCCAAACTTGGAGTTAGTTTGGCTAGCTATAGCATATACGAGTAAATATGATGATTTTTGGGGGGAGCGGTTCATAGTGACATACACTTGAGGTTGCCTCTTTCAGTTCGATGCTGGGCAGATCGAGCCACGAGAGCAGGCTGGCTCTTGTTGCTTTCTGTACATCATGGAGCAGGACTAGCCTGAGATTTTCAGGGCCCAAGAGCTTAAGGACCAGACTCCTCATGTGCTTGTGGAAGGACCCGAGTGTTGCGATGATGCAGTCAGCTCCGAGGATCCTCATGAACGACTCCGGATACCAGATTTGGAATAGCTTCTCCTCTTGCTGGAACACCAAGTTGTTTAGCTCTTGATCCATGGACACGATAAGGTCTTCATTGAACAAATTTGTCCTGAAAATTGGACCGTACCTGAAAATTTGAACCATTTGAAGATTTAACTTCCTGTAACTAGCACATGGGCTTCTAATAGATTTTCTTTGCCTATATAGAGGAAGTGCATGTTTGCATAACCTTCACCTCATGTTAATATCATCATCGTGAGTTTCTAAATCTAAAAACTAAAATATTATACTATATCACTAAACTCCCTAGAATTAAAGGCCACTCACTCAATTTAGGTCAACAATTTGAAATTGAATCATCGATTTTGACCATGTTAACAATCTCTTACTCAATTGTTTTAATTCATTATGCTATCTTATTTATTAAGAAATTAAATATTGGATTTCATTTATACCCTTAGAATTGGAAGCCTCTCATTCAATTGATGTCACCAATTTGGAATTGGGTCATCGATTTTGACCGGGTCAGCAATCTCTCACTTAATTATTTTAATTCACTATGTTATCTTATTTCATTGAGAAATTAAATAATGGATTCCGTTGATGATTTTGACTGGAACAACAATTCTTTAAATTAATTGAAATCAACCGGCCTAAAAAACTTATCAATCCTAGGCATCCTCTCATCACCTAGGGAAAAATCGCATCAACATGTGATACTGCAGCACTAATATAGTACATATAGGTACCGACGCAGAAAAATTTCTCACATATGTATGCGTTAATTAGCAGATCACAAAATCACACCTGAAAAGCCCACCAAAACACTGCATAATATGAATAAAAAATAAAAGACACTCTGTCATTTTCGCCACTAGCCAAACCTAAGACTCACTTCATTCTAAAATATAAGGTGTGTTAGTTTAATGAAATCTTAACTTTTTAAAACTTTGATCAAGTTCGGAGGCAAAAATACCAACATTCAAAATACTAAATATTAAAAATATAAATATTTATTTTATGATAAATCTAAGAATCCAATTTGATATTATGGATACTGACATATTTCTACAAAATGTGGTCAAACTTAAAGATGGTCGATTTTTCAAAAAATGAATACACCTTATAGTTTAAGATAGATTGTGTTTAAAAATCATAAAAATCTAAAATCGTCAACAACGCAGCAAAACGCTTATCTCAATCATCAATACTATTGGTGACCCCGTCTTCACTGTTGAGTTCTTGACGAGGCCACATGACGACAACTATGTTCGGAGTGTACGGTTATGAAGTGTAATAATTTATATTGTATGTTATTTAGCCATTTGGAGTGTTATGCAATTCCAGAAAGTGCGTATACACTCTTACCAACAAATGAGAGATGGAACTTTTTGAAAAGGATGCAAAGCCCCGGCCTCTGCATCGAGAGATGCATACAGCCATATATTAAAATTAAAATCATATTTCAGCAAAGTACATGAAAGGTCTAGCAAAAAGTGAATAAAAAGTTTCAGCAAAGTACATGAGAGATGGAATATGACCATAAAGTACTATCATGCAAGTCACACAAAGACGGGAATTGATGTCCAACTACCATGTAATCAAGTTAACATAATCTAGTTTCAGTTATTGATAGAAAAGTTCATCAAAACACCTCAACATGATATCTAGTTTGAAATATCTCATTACAGTGAAACCAAAAGAAAGCAGACAATCATTTATAGGTACACAAGTTGCGAAATAAAATATTTTGAACATTTGTTAATTGAGATAATCTTCTTGATGTCATTCTTGCATGATGCACGTGAATATCATCTCTCGGTTTGCATGCAGGGCCAAAGGATGCAAAGTCATTGCATAGTTCTTTTTCCTTGAATTTTGTGCAAGATACCTCTTCGGCTTAAATGGTATGGTGGTCAAATTTAAAACTAATCACTTAATTATTACTAGCAAAAGGGTCCGTGCGTTGTAACGAGAGAAAAAAATATCATAATCTTCAATGATTATGATCTCATTTTGCTGCATCACTGAGATACACTATCACTCTTAATTTTGTGAAATCATGAACCTTTTTTAAAACTCATGAACATTTCTCAAATTCATGCTTAGCGTGAGATTTGATTGGCCCATATAGCAAAAAGAAGCAACACAAATAATTAGTTAGCGGGCACTTCTTCGGGAGCCTTCAGCGAGCAACTTCCACGCATCGTCATTTGGTGCATTTTCAACCGTCACCAAGTATCGCGCTCCAAGCGCTCTCTTCGGATTTCTTTTTTTATTTTTCAGCACGCATTTTTGGCTTTTTAGTATGGTTTTTTGGTGTTTTGGTTTTTCATTGATCTTTGTGTTTTTGCGTGAAAAAACGTATTTTCTGTTTTTTTTCGTGAGAGGCATGATTCTGTCTTCGCGGGAGACACGAACGTGCCTCTCAAAAACAAAAAATACATGTTTTCAGTTTTTTTTGCGACAGATACGTTTTTGCTTCCACGAGAGACACCGTTTTACTTAGGCACGATTTTGTCTTCGCGGGAGGCACAACCGTGTCTTCCGAAAAGAAAAAAAAACATGTTTTCAATATTTTTTGAGGGAGACACGGTTTTGCTTTTGCGAGAGGCACGTCCGTGCCTTTCGGAAAGGAAAACGCTTTTTTTTGGCGAGAGACACGGTTTTGCCTTTCATGCTTCTTGGAAAGGAAAAAGAAGTGAAAAGCATGTTTTTTCTACCGCGAGAGGCATGATTTTTTTGGTCTGTTTTTTTAAGTTCGTCAAAACCTATTAACATGTGATCTAATTTTGAAGATCTCGATGCGAGAAAACCAACGGTAAAAACGATTCGAGATTTAGACACACGATTTAAGAGATAAAACGTTGTAAAAATACAGATCTATGAAAAATTCTCACACTTATATTTTTTTTCAAATTTCAAATTTTTTTTCTTTTAGAAATGTCATTCATAAATTACAAATATTCACATTTAAAAAATGTAAAGATATGTAAAAATCTATTCGTTTTAATAGAAAAATGCTCACATCATATAATTAAATGTCTGGACATCTATTAAATAGAAAAATGTTTATTTAATAAATGATATTTTATTGCTTGTTTTAATAGAAACACGCTCGCATCAAAAATTAAACACAATCAAACAATTTTAAGTTTTATAAACATTTATTAAATAGAAAAATAAAAATGAAAATATATAAATCAGCGACTTGTTTATTATCCATTTTTGTTCCTTTTTTTCTTGTTATTCTTTGTTTTGCCTTTTTTTCTTCGTTTTCATTTTCAAAAAATGCTCGCATCAATAGAGTGGACCTAAAATTTTCCACACACACTAGCATCATAATGCCAAGCATCTATCATAAAAGTTATTGAGTTCTTACATTTTATGCATTTTCTAAGGTTTTCCGGTGAAAAAAACTAAAACACTAACCGAATGCTCGTTGCGTCACGTCCGGCCGATGTTTTAGGACATTTTTTCTGAAAACCCGTAATGAATGCATACAATATAGAAAATTGTTGACAGTTGACATGGATGCTTGTGATAATGATGACAGCGTGTGAATTTTTTTTTAGTGTGTTTCATGGACGTGAAATGGAGAATGTATTGGACATGTGCCCTACCGGCACAGTACTGACACCAACTTTTGGTATCAAGTGCGAACATCAATTCTAGCCCCCCACACAAGGAATGAATGAATTCGGACACCGAACGCACGTTGCGTCACGTCCGGTCGGTGTTTTAGGATATTTTCCTTTGGAAAACCGTAGTAAATGCATACAATGTTGAATTTTTTTGAAACTTGACATGAATGCTTCTGATGATGATGACAGCGTATGCAAAAAAATTGAGTGCATTTGATGGATGTGAAACGGAGAACGTGTTGGACACGTGCCCTACCGACATAATAAGACAGTAGTGGTTGTACATGGTGTGTGTCACGTCATTCATAGATTGACAGCAACTTGTGGCATCATGTGTGAAAATCCATTCTAGTCTCCCACACAAGGAATGAACGAATTCAGACACCGAACGCACGTTGCGTCATATCGGCCGGTGTTTTAGGGCATTTTCCTATCAAAAATCATAGTAAATGCATATAATATAGAAAATTGTTGAAAATTGATACGGATGTTTGTGATGATGATGACAGCGTGTGAAAACAATTTGAGTGCGTTTCATGGATATGAAATGGAAAACGTGTTGAACACGTGCCCTATCCACATAGTAAAACGGTAATACTTGTACATGATCCGCATGACGTCATTCATGAAATGACACCAATTTTTAACATCATATGTGAGCATCCATTCTAGCCCCCCACGCAAGGAATGAACAAATACGGATACCGAACGCACGTTGCGTCACCTCCGGCCGATGTTTTAGGGCATTTTCCTCTGGAAAACCATAGTGAATGCATACAATGTAGAAAATTGACATGGGCGCTTGTGATGATGATGATGATGATGATGGCGTATGAAAAACAATTGAATGATTTTCATGGATGTTATCTGCAATCTCTGTCGTTATGAGTCAGAATGAACATTTTCTTATATCCTAATTACTTTTAAAAAAAATTCAACAATTTTAGGATTTCAAATTGTGTGTGAAAATATTATTAGCATGAACACCTTTTCAAAAATTGTTATTAAATCCCAAATATTGATGTTGTATGCTGCATTATTTTTACAAATTATCAACATTTTTAAAACACAGACTTTAACTAAATTTATGGGGAAAAAATCAAAAATTGGTACATTTTTTGGAATTTATAAAATAATCTTGTATTCAAATTGTTTCTACACAAATATTAAAAATATTCGTGGAAATTTAAAATAAAATTGGTTTCAATTTTTTGTTCATATTTTCTGATTTTTGATTTAAATTTTAAATTTCATAGTATTCTTCAAAAAAAGTTCGTGTCAAAATATTTTTTGCTGTTTTTAAAGCATGTTTGTGTTATGACCTGCTGAGCAATTTTGGAACACATGAACAATATTTTGACATATCTATACATTTTTTTCAAAATACGAATATTAGAACTTTATGAAAAAAGGAAAATCAAAGATTTTTAGACAAAATTACAAAATTTATAAGCGTGAGTATTTTTGGAAAAAAAAATAGCGACGAATTTCGAAAAAATGAGAAAGAAATAGTGATAAAAGTACAGATTCAATAATGGTCGGCCAGCCACGAATTTAAATAGAACAAAAAAAATAAAAAAAATAACAAGCATTTGGATATCTTAGTTGGTTAGTGTGGTTGTCGTCAAAAGGACTTGAGTTCAACTCCCATTACCTGCACTCTTTTAAATAAATAAATAAATATGAATATATGTATGCGGGCTATGTATCGGTACATGTGAAAGGATCATTCTATCTTTTATTATGAATAGATATAGACAGATCTCAGCCGTCAATGTATTTAGGAGTCTACCGAAGCAAAAGTATTTAAGAGTATCTCTAGCAGACCCCGCAAAAGAGCGTCCTGCAAAATGGGTTTATAGATCGCTATGGAGCGATTTTGTGGGGCCATTTCGTGCGCTATCAGACCCCGTATATGAAACTATAAAATTTTAAAAAAAAGTGTACGCTGGAAGCAACTACTACATCGTTCATCGAACATCGCATGGTTCTTGCAAAAACTACATTAGTTCTTCATACTACTACTAGGTAGGGGGATTTGCGGTCGTGCGGCGTACCCGAGCCAATGCTACCAAAAACGACGGGTGCGGCGGTGATGCCGCGGCGGAGGAGCCGGAGGAGCCTACTCCTCGTCGGAGGTGGAGTCGAGGTCGATCCAGATTTTGTCATGCTCGGTCTTCAGGACGCGCATGTCCGCCTCCTTGGACGCGCTCGCCTGCGACATCGGGACCCCTTGCTCGAGCAAGATCTGCTCGATCTTGAGCTTGTGGTGGTTGCGTGCGGCGTCCTCCGCCGCCTCCCTCACCAAGCGCTCCATGATGGCGCGCATGAGGTGATCCTCCTGCCTCGGGAGGAGGTAATCCTCGGGGCTGATGACCCCTCCATGCAGCTGGCCAGCGTCGTCCTCGAGCTTGATGGCAAGCGGCCCGAGCTCCTCCGCCCTTCTCTTCACCGGAGTGACGGTCCGCGAGGACGAGGCGCCCACATACGAATTCCCGGCAGCAGAGGAGCCGGAGGAGCCGATGCGTCGAGACGCGAGCTCGCGCTCGTACTCCTCGAGCTCGCGGCGTTCGAAAGCCGACGGCGGCCGGAGGCCATACTCCAGCCACCTTCGTGATCCCCGCTTGCATGCGGCGTCGGAGACGCGACGGTGACGGCGCTCGGCGTCATCCCCTCCATTTTCGTGGCCATCCATCGTCGGGAGGGGCTGTTGGTGGTTTTTTGTCTCGCCGGCGACGAAAAATTAAGGCAGAGTGAGAGTTGAATCGCGACGGAGCTGCGGCTGCGGAGGTTAGGGTTCGACCCGTAAACGCGTTGTAAAACCGTATATACGCCGGCTCGAGTAGTCTTTTTGCAGGCTGCGGTAAAACATTTACGGGTCGGACGCGTGATACAGGGTCTGTTCTGGCCACTAAAACGGACCGAACCCATATACTCGCGAAATTTTACGGGTTCGACCCTTTTAGGGAGTCATGCTCTAAGTGAGAGAGAGAGAGCCCGTGAGGGATTTCTCTAAAAAAGTAAGAGAGAGAATCTTTGTGGGAGGGAGAGTATGTGAAAGGGGAGATTGAGACGTGTGAGGAAGCAGAAAGTAGAAGGAGGGAGAGAGAAGAAGAATGGTGGGGGGCATGTCAAACAAGGGTCACATGCAGTTGATTACAGGTGGACAGACCATTTGCATGACTGGTGCCATGTAGCAGCAGCTGTCGCACGTCCCAATCGCCTCCCTCTCTCATTTTTCTATTGTCTCTCCCTTCCTCCCCATTCTGCTCGCTCACATGTCCCAGTCCTCAGGCCTCTTTGGTTCATAGGTTAGGATTATCTTAGGAATAGGAAATTTATAAACAATGAGATGACATGCATCTTAAATCCTATGAGTAGGACTGGAAACAGAGATGGCATTTGGTTTACATCATAGAAATTTTCCATTGAATCTAGGCTCTTTTTTATTTTTCTTTGAAATTGAACCAATCTTATGTAGGAATAGAAATGCATTCCTACGAATCAAAGGGCTCTGAAGGAAAAAAAATCTTACAAAAATCCTATCCTATAGAATTCTTGTGAAATTCCTCTAAACCAAAGGAGACCTAAGTTAATTAGCAAGTTTCGGCTCTAAATGTTGAAGGAAACATTAGTGTTGATGTTCTTCAAGTTGGACTAAAGCCGCGTGCAAAGATGAGTGAATTCCATATTTTACCCTGTAGATATGCACTTGTGACATTAATTACCTCATTGAGTGAAAATTTATCTAGAATACCCTATTTAGAAATTTTGGATCCTCATTTTTTAATGCATGTTCATTAGGCAAGGTATGAGGTGACGTCCGGTATAAAAATAATATCCAAACGAGAAAAAAGAATGAAACAGATGGACAAGAAAAGTCTGGACATGAACGCCGTGCCCTCCAATCTTACATATTTTTAACAAATCATTGACGTAAGATGCCGATTATATATAACATAAATAAGCAAAATACAAAATCGAGGTAAAATCATGTTAAAAGTTATTAAAATCTGATATTTTCATAAAAGTTTTGCTAAATGAGATAACAGGTGTTTCAAATTTATAACTACGGAGTACAAACTGGAATCTACTCTGCAAAGATTATTGTTGGTACCGCTCAAGACGCCGCTTGAAGAAGGGAAGCAGCTCGAGCGACGGGCTCTGGCGGAAGAACTCGAGCGACTCGCCGATGACGGGGAGGCCCCTCGACCCTGGCGGCAGCCTTGGGCTACTGCTGTTCCATCTCCTCGTCAACACCAAATGGATCAACCAGGCAGCTAGCATGGCCATGAGCGCGAGAGCAGACCAAGGCATGGCCACAGCTACAGGTGCACTGCTGCACATTTGTGTGACTAGCTAAGTCCGCGCTAGAATGGAACGTGTTCTACTGGCCCTGTATCTGCTGCATTATATAGACATTTGCCAGGTGGATGTTTATTTAACACGATACAAATGCAAACGTTTATATATATATATATATACACACACACATAGACTCATTGTTATAAACGCGCGCACACACAGTCTGTCTTTATGAGCATCTTCGAAAGACTGGGTATATCATCTTCAGACTTACGAAGCCATTGTAGTCGTCTCGTCGTCGACGAAAACGTCTATTTCCACCGTATGCGCATCGCCGGAACAACAGTTCAAAACCACATCTCCGTTAGCAAATTTACCGTTGATAATTTATGTCCTGTGAAGTTTGACCCTCTTGGCTTTTTCGTGAAGGATCTTCACATCAAGGAGGTTCTTCTGAGGTGCAATAGCTCCGACGAGCTTAGGAGCGGATGGTATCTGTGTGGTGTTTGAAAGAGATGTGTGGAATGGCGACGGTGAAGAAGCATCGTGGAACCCGGGTGTACCGTTGGAGGTGATGGACTCGTCGAGTTCCGGCAGTGGTCTGGCGTGGCAGCCGGGATGGTTAAGCGGCGGCGAAGACAAGGGAGAAAAACTAAAGGAGAGAAAATGGGAGGATGAAGGCATGAGGTCCGGGAGTGGTTTTGGGTGGGCTGAGGGTGTCGGAGTCCTACGCAGCCTCTCTTCAGACTCTGGCAAAGCCCCCCCCCCCCCCCCCCCCGGCGCGCGTTTGTCTCACGTGTGCCAAAAAAAAGTATGTCCAGACCATTCGGCTAATCGATATAGGCCTGCCTTGGATGGCTAACCACGTTCAGACCATGCAGTCTAGACAGTTGCAAAGTTTAAGGGTCTACATTGAAGATGCCCTATGTACATGTGCTTATCACACATACAATGTTGCTATACCTCCCCACAACCCACCCGCCACCACGCCGCGGACGAGCCCTTCCAGGTACAGATTGAGGCATCCACCACTAGGCAAAGGAGCTCGGGCCGCCCAGGAGGAAGTAGCGGCGGTGGGTGTATACGATGGGGATGCATATTCTACTGAACGGTGTTCATAGCGCGTTCGATAAGGATCTCGCTAGGTTCTTTTGGCAAGCGGCACATTGCCACCAGAAGTGTCATAGAGTTAGGTTGGGGGGGCATATGTATGCCCAAGGATTGGGGTGGTTTAGGTATTATTGCCTCAAGCCGCATGAACATCGTCCTAATGCCGCGATGATTGTGGCGGATCCTGCGGGTGGAGGGAGGCTTGTGGTTTCAGCTCCTTCACGCAAAGTACCTAAGGTGCGAGCCTCTCCTTGCATGTTCGCGTTATGGGGGTCCAACAGATCAAGGAGGAGATTCGCTTAGGGGTTTCCTTCATTATAAAAAATGGGACAAGAACCCAATTATGATTGAACCCATGGGTAGGTGATGAACCTGTCCGAGTGAGTTTTCCTTTGTTTGTCTGCTAAGATCCGATGCTATTGGTTTCCGCATCCCCCCATGCGCAGTGGAACATATTGTTTCGTCCCACATTTGGGTAGGTGAAAACTGTAGAGTGGGCTAGATTGCGGGCAGCTCTCCTGCCGGTGCTGCCAGACTATCCGGACATCGTTTCATGGAGCCTCACACATACGGTGAGTTTTGAGCTTGGCATATCGAGCACTGTGTTGATCGCCACCCATTCCCTGGCTTTCTGCTCTCTGGAAGACCACATTGCCTTTGAAGATTAAGATTTTTCGTGTGACAATTTCTATGAGATTGCTTGCCCTCGGGGACAAGTTGCTCAAGTGTCACGGCCCGGGTGATGGCATGTGACCCTTATGTGTGGTTCCAGAGATCGGGACCCATATCTTTTTCTCATGCACGGCGACACGTGCCATGTGGACTTTTGTATGCGAGGCATTGGGGCCCGACTCGGTGGCCCTGGACCCTCCGGACCAGAGCTTCACGAGCCAGGCGATTGCTAATCCTAGTTAATCTTTGCGGCGATGCCGTGACGGTTTGGACAATACGTAATAAGATGTTGATTGAACGGGTCTTTCCGCGGCAGGCTAATAACTCCTTGTCAAATTCCTTGCTTTTCTATGACATTGACACCCGCTCGCTAGGCAACGAGATCGAGACCGGCTCGATGTCATGCTGGATGCACTGTTGTCTAGCGCGTGTCGCTTATCCTCTTCATAGGGCCGCGTTTTAGCCGCCAATAGGTCTTTCTTTGAACGTGATTGTGTTGTTGTTTCAGCCTCGTTTTAACTGTATTTAATTGTATGGGTATTTATTTTTATTTAGGCTCTGTTTATTTTAGAAGTTTCAGGATTTTTTTAGTCCCGACTTTTTCCCAACTAAAAAGTCGCTAGTCCCTAGCCGTTTGTTTTCATGGACTAAACAGAGATTAGAGGTCATTAAATGACATACAAAAATATCATGTTACATCTAGTAATGTACTATAAGTTATTAAATGAAATGCTAAAAGTAGGGGCACTGTTAAAAAAAATGTCAAAAAACTCTCAAAAAGACCTCCCATAGAGACTTCTTTCTTTAGTTCCAAATACTCATTTTAGTTCCTAAAAGTCACTCCTGTTTGTTTTAAATCCGTACACCAAAAAATCCCTAGAAATAAACACCACCTTATAAAACAGGTCGAAAGGGCGGGAGTAACGGCGGTGCGACCGACCTCTTTTACCGCCCCCAGCCACAACATTGGACGCTCAGGCTCCGCCCATCATGGAGTACTGTAGACTGCTCATTATGCACACAAAATACTGTTGTGAATCGCTGTATTAGAGCACTGTTGTGAATCGCTGTATTAGAGTACTGTAGACTGCTCATTATGAACAATCGCTGTATTAGCGTGCAACTCGTGGGCGTTTTCTTTTTCCTGGAAAATCTTCAGTATTCTTTTTCCTGGAAAAATCTTCAGTCTGGTTCTTTGTGACAGCCATACACTACGTGCTCAAAGACACGAATCAGCAGGTACGAGAAGATCGGGCAACGCGTTCTTTCTGTCTGGAATATATTTTAGCCCTACTATTTTTGGGTCAGCGATATGCTATGTGATTATCGGTTGCTAATTGCCAAAGTCCCGGATAATCTTCAGCAGTCATATCTGCGTGATTGTAATCCCGCGCCTGACCAGAGCTTGCTCATTGGTCCTAAAGAAAAGGATATGATTTGTGATTAAAGATCCGCCACGTACTAATAGTCAAATCTTTATGATCCCCTTAACGATTGCTGCCGTTATTTTATATATGAAATATTTGAACTGTTTTGCATTGTTAATAGTATCAAAAAAAGATTTAATGTTTCATTCGAACGTTTACAATTATTAGTACTTGGCGGTCTGGCGGATAAGCGTGATCAAGGAAAATATTTCCATACGCTTCTTATCTTTGTGTGTGCATGCAAACACTGCTCTTTATGGTACTAGATGGATAAGCACGCCACGCTAATTAGAAGCAGTTGAAATATCACTAAACATGTCACTATCGAATAGGAAAATACAGCACTGCATTGAAGAGGACCTTAATGTCAATTGTGAGCACTCCGTTAGCAACATCCCCGCCTTTCTATTTTTTTGTACTAGTATTTCTATCTTTTTTTTGTTGAAAAAGAGACTGGCCCCCCGTTTCTGCATTAGGGCGATTTGTACAACTATTTTATTAATTATTCATCAAGATATTGCAAAGTAATACATTAAAAAATCTGAAGCCACCTTGCTAGCAACATCTATTACTACTCGTATCAACTTGATGAGGGAAGGGGGGCATATGACCAAAGCCTAACATCTAAAGGGGAGGCCTCAACCAAGTGGATCAACAACGGGTCGGGGGGCACAAAATGATCCAATAGACTTTCAACATACACCGCATGCGCACGCTGCAAAGACCCCGTCACTGTATTTCACCGATCCATCTTCAGAATAGGTACCAACACATTGACCTTGCCAGACATTCAAATCATCCCAAAAGTTTTACTTGACACAAAAACAAATAAAGGATACAAACACAATTATGAGAGAGACAAGAATCATGTTCACTCACAAAAAAAAACTAAAAGCAAACAAATAAATATTTGATTGCCTCCCACCAAGTGATATTGTTTAATGCCATGTGGCTAGGTATAATGCATTTATCAAGTTTTATAGCTGCTTGACCCATTATTAAGCATTCCATTTCCTAAGGGTTCGGGATTATCTCTAACCTTATGCTTCCCAATCTATTCTTCTTGCACTCATTAAGTGTCCATATTAGAAGGTCAAGTATTTGTTCCAATACAATACATCGTACTTCTTGTTTTGAATGACAACATTGTTGTTTAGTTGATTGGTAAGGTTGTACAATGCTTTTGAATTAACATCCATACTAGTTTTGATTTCATTTAGAAGTTCAGTTTGTCTATGAATTACTAGCATGGAGGGTTCACACATTTCTATTCTTGGTTTTCCTAACAAATTTTTAATCTCTCAAAGGACTAAAAGACATTGTTCGCAATTAAACCTCCTTCACATATTAAATCTAGAATATGTCTTATGACGATGGGATAAACCAACATAAAAGCTTTTGAGTAAAAAAATTAGTGTGGCATTTTGGGGTAGTTCTTCCATATATCTCTAGCATTCTATGCCAAACTCCTATCAAGGATTCGTCAGGCGATGGCTTAAAGTCTACGACCTCGGAGCCTTCTACAAGGAGTGAAGGCATAGGAAAAGTAGTATCCATGATAGCAAGACAAGGAGAGGTAACTCCACAAGATATTGTTGGTTTTTTTTAATATTTTTGGCAACGGCAAATAAAAACAAATAGACAAGAAAATAAAAACAAGGAAAATCAAAGTAATTGTACGAAGACACCTAATTTGATAGATGATTACTCTCCGGTAATGGCGCCAGAAATTCTTCTCCTACTCACGCATGAGTTGTTGAATTTCCCCAAAGAGGAAGGGTGATGTAGCACAACAGCAAAAAGTATTTTCCTCGGTTGGGAACCAAGGTTTAAGCGAACCAGTAGGAGGCACCGTACTTAAAAAGCTAGTAGCACATGCACACAACTACAAAAGATGCTTGCACCCAACAGAAGGCAAGAGGGTTGTCTATCCCCTTGTTTTTCGCTAGTTGCAAGACTAAAACTGATAGTGATAGGATAATAGTTTGCAAGATAAGAAATAACACAATAAAATAAATGATAAATAAGATTGCAACTGTAGGAACTAAATATTACTAGAAGATAGACCCGGGGCGATAGGTTTGCTAGTGGCATCTCTTTGAAAAGCATAACAACGACATGTATACAAATTACTATTGAGCAATTGATAGAATAGTGAATAATTATGATGATCATCCATAGCATAATCTAATATAGGCATTACGTCTCCACGCTACTTTGTAAATGCGTTGAGATTTTTTCCGAGGAGGAAGGGATTGATGTACAGGTATTTCCCTCACTGAGAACCAAGGCTTATCGAACCAATAAGGGAAGCACACAGTCGACCGTCAAACAGTTACTACGCAAACAAGATCAAATACTTGCACCCAACACGGGAAAGAGGGTTGTCAACCCCTTGTACTCGTTAGTTGTAAGGATCAAATCTAATAGTGATAGATAGATAAATTATAAAATAAATAAATTGTAATAAATTGAAGAAAATAAAATGGAACTTAGGTAATTATGTGGAATAGACCGAGGGGACATAGTTTTCAATAGAGGTATCTCTCTCAAGAACATAGCATATGGTGTGTAGGCAAATTACTGTTGTGCAATTGTAAAAATGCATAGTTATGATGTTATTCATCGCAATGATCATGCATATAGGCATCACGTCCATGACAAGTAGACCAAAATAATTCTGCATCTAATACTATTACTCCACTTCAAGAGTGTTTTTGTGCTTGCCTCTCTAAGTAAGATGACATAATATACACAAAGTATGACATGCAATATGTTCAGATCTCATCATTTTATGCTTAATGGCAACAATACAAATACGTGCTTTGCTAGCCCTTCTATCACTGGTGAGGACATCACAAGACTGAACCTACTACTATGCACCACTCCTTTTGAAGATTTAATCATGTAATTAGCCAGAGAAGATGCATAGATCAAAAAGCATGCATAGATATTTCCATCGCGTCGCTTGACGGCGTGGAGAACCATGACTTCAACATCGTCGCTGGCTTGCGAGGAGGAAGCGGTGGCAATTTCACTAGGAGGGCATCAATAGGCTTAAGCCTACCCTCCAGAAACCTATTTCCGCTAAATGTACGAATTGATAATTATATTCAGGTGCTTTACATGCAACACTTACCATGCATTTGCTAATTAGGTTTACAAATTTGATGTTTTAAGCCTACCCTCCATTGTCATGTTAGATTCGCCACTGGGAGGAAGTGCTCGACGAGGGGGAGGAGGACGGTGTGGTGCTTGGGAGGGAGAGTGTGAACCTGGTTCGTCATCGTTGTAGGGCTTAAATAGCCGTTGCGAGGGCAGACGGAGGGACGGTCATCCGTCTTCAATGCGAGACAACGACTGGAGTTGGTTTCTCGGGACGCGACACCCTCTCATTGAAGCGACGGCACACGAGAGGCCGCATCCTTCTGCGCCGCCTTCCCGTATGATCAAATCGCGGGAATCAAGATCGGACAATGCTCTTGTCCGGCATAAATGCGACACGACAAGCAACACGACACATAGGATGAAAAGCGCGGGAGGAGCGAGTGGTTATTTTGGGTGGGCTAGGACGTCTAGACACAAGCTTAAGAGCAGTCCGGATGCTCGTAAAACTTCCCATGTCTGTGTCTGGTTTGTTGGAAAAAATACATTCATACCGTACTGCGAACCGATACATGCCCGTGTTGGATAGGTTATATGCTGCAGTACACGGATACATACATGCAGTTGATCATACAGTTGATGCCCTAACTCCATGGATCACGATCCGTGGCCAAACCGCACAAACACATCTCCAACGTCCATTTCACCTGATCCAACGTCTCACGCGCATCCTCCCCCGTGGCGCGAAGAATCCGTCCGAAACCAGGAATTCCCTCCCGAAATGCTCCAGCCGCGCGCCATCCTCCAAATTCTTCCCACCCCTACTTAACCCCTCCCCCCTCTGCCCCAAATCCTCACAAATCACAGCGCCGCCGCACCCGATCTCCCAAGAAGGCACCACCACCACCACCCGCGCCGATGGCCCGCACCAAGCAGACGGCGCGCAAGTCCACCGGCGGCAAGGCGCCGAGGAAGCAGCTGGCGACCAAGGCTGCGCGCAAGTCCGCCCCGGCCACCGGCGGCGTCAAGAAGCCCCACCGCTTCCGCCCCGGAACCGTCGCCCTCCGGGAGATCCGCAAGTACCAGAAGAGCACGGAGCTGCTCATCCGCAAGCTCCCCTTCCAGCGCCTCGTGCGGGAGATCGCCCAGGACTTCAAGACCGACCTCCGCTTCCAGTCCTCCGCCGTCTCCGCGCTCCAGGAGGCCGCCGAGGCCTACCTCGTCGGGATGTTCGAGGACACCAACCTCTGCGCCATCCACGCCAAGCGCGTCACCATCATGCCCAAGGACATCCAGCTCGCCCGCCGCATCCGTGGCGAGCGCGCCTAGGTTTCGGGTCGCCGGTAATACCTAGCAGTAGCTGTTCTTGCCCTGTGATCCGGATGTGTGTCCGATGCTTCTGTTTGTTGGTGTTGATATGATCTGTCGCTATGTGTCGTGGTGCTTGAATGAAATGACAATGGAAAAGTTCAGTTATCATCTGTTTCAGATTTCAGTGCCATTGTTTGCAACTTCTGGTGCTTCTGTTTGTTGGTGTTGAGATTATCTGTCGTCTGGTCCTGTTTATCGTGATGCTTGAATGAAATGGCAATGGAAAGTTCAGTTATCATCTGATGCTAATTTTCTTCTCAAATGACACTGTTTGCTAGTACTTCATTGCTCCATGATTTCGTCACATGTAGCATGGTTTTTGCTGGGGGTGCTCTGTTATTCTTCTTTCGTTGCTGTGTGATTCAGTCTTCTTGCATCTTTCGTGCACACTTGTACAGGGATTTGGTGAATTCATCTGGGTTTTCGGCTCTGTTTGATGTGATTCTGAACTATGGTTTGGTTGATTGATGTGGATTAGCTGAAGGTGAGGTGGTGATATGTGATGTGATTCTGAATTATGTGTCGTCTGCTAGTTCGAAATCTGCATCTATTTCTCTTTCTCAGATCTTGTTAACTAAGTCATGTGCTTGGATATTATGACTGAGGAATGGCATCTTCCCGGAGTGATTCTTGTGCAGTTGTGCTAGAATTTTTCTGGTTGTGATTGTTCATCTTGTGCATTAGAAATTGTAGCTGACAATTACAGTAGAGACTGCAATATTTTTCTTTGATCCTTTCAGTACTATCCATTTAATCTAACAAGTTACAACATGTAGTGATACATTATAATAGAAACAAGTACTCCGTCCGTCCTGAAAAGCTTGTCTTAGATTTGTCAATGATACGACGCCAAGCGCGTCCCCATCATGCCCATGGACATCCAGCTCGCCTAAGGTTTGGGGTTGCCAGAAATGGTAGGAGGTGTTCTTGTCTTGTGATCCGGATGTGTGTCGAGTGTTTCTGTTTGTTGGTGTTGATATGAATGTGTCATCTGGTCCTATGTATGGTGGTGTTCGAATGAAATTGCAATGGAAGAGTTCAGTTATCATCTGATGCTAATTATGTTCTCCAATGCCACTGTTTGCTACTCAATTGCTCCATGATTCTGCTATGTGTTCTTGTCACATGTAGCATGGTGTTGCAGTGATGGCATTGGACAATGCATGACACAGTGTCCCATGAACTCGTTTTGGTTTTCTGCTCTATTCGATGTGATTCCGAATTATGGTTGGGTTGGTTGATGTGAACTATCTGAATGTGAAGCGGCTACATATGATGTGATTCTGAATTATGCCCTGTCTATCCCGAAAAAAAAAAGAATTATGCGCCGTCTGCTAGTTTGAAGCTTGCAATGGATCTGCTTTATTTTATCTCTGTTTCTCAGATCTTGTTAATTAAGTTCTGTGCTTGATGTTTTGTACGGTGAATGATATCATCCTGGGGATGATTCTTGTGCTGTAGTTTTTATGGTTGTGATTGTTCATGTCTTCATGATGATTCATGTGCATCAGAAATTTGCAGTTGATGATTACACTAGAGGCTACAATTTTTTGTCTAATCTTTTAGTACTACATGTACTGGATACACTTACAATGAGGCTCTTATTTTCTGTAATCATTCTACACAGCTGTTAACTGACAGAATGAGTAATTTGGTATCAGCAACAATGTCTCTGACTAAACTTGCGCTGTTATCTGACAGCACAGGAGGATAACTTGGTTTGAGCAAGCAGTATCTCTGAGTAAACTTGTGATGTGATCAGGCTACGGGGTCATGGCTGGCAAAGTTTGGAAAGGTCTGAAGGTGGATACGAGTAGGAGCCACTCATCACCGCAGATGCTATGATATTATTTGCAGCTTCAGTGGCATGGATTCCGTCCCAGCTCACGTAGTTCTGGGGATCTCCGCAGGCCGTCGCACTAGCAACGTTGCCCTTCACAATCTTGCTGGTGCCACAGTACAGATCCGGGTTAAAATTGTAAGCCCCGCCGCCGTATCCGCAGCACGCCTTGGTCCCATACTCGAGCCCTGAAATCATCATCATCAGACCAGCTTCAGCACCACCCTACACTTGTCATTTCAGATATGAGTGACCATGAACCAAGCCGATTCATGCATGCACTCGTCGGATGGCAGAAAAAGAGTCGAGAGAAAGCTCACCATGATCTTCTGGATGCTGGAACAGCTCGAGCATGGCGGAGTATTTGTCGACCAACACGATGGACGCATCCTGCAGCATGTTCCTATCCTCGGCCAAGGTGCTGTTGAGCAGTTCATTGTAGTAGACAACCGCGCTATTGTAACTCGTCATGCAGCCGTACTCGTCCAGGTCGTCGCTGCCGTGAGGAAGCTCCACGAGGAAGGCCGGGTAGCAGCCGATGGGCGCCATGTTGAACACCATGAAGTTGCGAGCCCCGATGCTGTACAAGTCCTGCAAATGTTAAGCTATGTTACTACCGACCATTTTTTTTTGTACTGTCCAGAATTATATATCACCTGTACTGCCCCTGAGATCTGGCTGACGATTGAAGGAAGCGTTTGCTTGACACTCTCGATGCCCTGCGACCCTAGGTTGGAGGTGAAATCGTTCTGGCCGATGTCGATCGTGTACAGGGAGTCGCCGAAAACGTCGGGCGGGGGAAGCTGGTCTGCAATTCAAGCGAAAGATCAGCCTCTGTTTTAGCTGTAAAATCCTGAAAATTCAGACCGTGCATGCACTAGGAAGGAGTAGTGTTTTTGTCAGGAGATTATTTGTTTACCACTGGTGCCGCGGGAGGCGATGGTTCTGTTGCTGAGCTCCTTCATCTGCCGGAGCTGGATGGCGAGGGAGAAGGGGCTGACCCCGGTGACGAAGAGCGACGTGTTGGGCAGCAGCGCCGTGGAGGCGAGCGTGGCGAAGTTGGCGCCGTGCCGGAAGTCGGAGCCGACGGACCGCAGGTAGGGGCTCAGCAGCGGCAGCCCCATGGCCTGAGCTGATCACCAGCATCGAGTCGTCTGTCAGAATCGATCAAAACCAGCGGCTGGATACAAGGGTGAGTGGTTACATGCACAGACCTATGAAGTCGATGACGAGGCGGCCGTCGGAGGCGCGGCCGGCGGGGCGGCCGAAGTAGGTGACGCCGAACGGGGGCGGCTGCGCCGGGAAGGCCGCCCAGAAGCCGCCCGTGTCGGAGTTGGAGTCGCCGAAGTTGAACACCGCCGGGAACCTGCACCGCCACCCCTCGCCGGCTGCGCCGCCGAAGCAGCACAGCGCCACCGGCAGGAGCAGCTGCCATGCCGACGCCATCCTCATCTCGGGGGAGTAAAACCACGTGCGATCGAGCCCACGGCGGCGCTGTCGTTGGTGTCCGTACAAGTTGGCGTGGCGAAGCAAGCTTGCCATGCTTATACAGCGGTGCCGAGGATGGAGATTTGATTGCATTTCGTACTGACGATCGAGTTCAATCTGCAATTCGTCACTGCAGACATATACCGTCACAGAAGATGTACATATATCTGCACTGACATTTGCTTGACTCTCTCTTGATCCGTGATGGGCATATGGTTAGGCCAAAGGCAATCAATGGTGCAGTTTTTTACTTTTTTTTTTACTCCAAAATAGTTTGGATTGCTTATCACGTGGAACTAGCTAAATGGACACATACATGTATTCCTGGGTCCTAACATTTCTTTGGAGCTAGCACGGCGGGCAGCTGAAGGCCTGGATGACAAGCTTCATGCTGGCAAGAAGTACCACACGAGATCTTGACAGCAACACACACACATATCTGGAAAATAACGTACTGTGATGAAACATAGGGACACGCCAGTCGTGGCCGTCGCAGCTGAGAGACACACTGAGCCACTCCAGACTCCATTACAAGTTGCAGGTAGTACAAATGTAGTATAATATTGGCTACAAGCGGGACCTGCCTCACACTCTCACTGTACATATGTGGAGAAGCGTGGACAATGTTATGTTATGCTGAGCAGGTGCTGGATAACTTTGTCGGGATCGTTGTCGTGCATCGCCAGCAGCTCGGGGACGTTCCGTGAGGTGAAGCCCATCTCATGGAGGGCGTTGTAGGCTTTCACAAACTCCTTCACCTGCGGGAAAAGGTCAACAAACTACCAGGTTTATGCTTTGCCAGCTTGGCCGAGAATGAAACGTCAGGAGAAAATTGTACTCCCGCTGATTCATATGAATTGTCGCTGATGTAGTACAAAGTAGAAATGTTTAAGAGCAGAGGCACAAATGCTACTACCGTTGAGCAGGTGCTGGATAACACAAAGGCGTACTATTGTTCGACTACTATATGGCTGCTGCTCATTAAACTATGTGATTTACAGCTCTAGCCAGATCGGAAAGCACTGCCACCGCATTCACTATTTTATTGGCTATCAATATTTTGGTAAGAGGATTTCTAAATAGGCAAGCATCCCAAAGAGACAACTGTTTCAACAAGTTCGACTTTCAACTGGATAAAACACAAGCACAGTACAGTTCTCCAATCATATGACTGTTTGTACCTATGTGACTGGCCTTGGACAAACATTCTGAGTTTGCAGAGCATTCGTTTTTGTAACTGATGACGACGACAGATAGTATCGCTAAAGTACACGATAAAGGAGGAGAAAGATCATGCCTTTGTTGGGTTATCTCCATAATTTAGCACAGCGAATGAAACAGCTTCGCGTCCAAGCCCCATCGACATATACTTCTCCACAAGTGGATCCCCTGGTGTAGCCTGGAAAAGGGACAAAACAGAAAGAAAATAAGTAATCTATTCAGAGATACCCTATTACACTAATAGACTTCGATGAATATACCCAACTGTTATAAACATATTGCGTGCATTTATCATGTGAAATGATGCAGATAAGTTAGGGATGCAAAGGAGGTGAGGAGCCTCTAGCGGAGTCATAAAAAGACTACAGAGAAATGTGGTAATATCTACAACATAAAATATATATACTACAAAAATATATTTATGATGAATCTAATGAAACTTATTTCGTTTAGTAGATTTTCATATATTATCCTACAGACTTGATCAGTTTGACCTAGGACAAAGCTAGAACTTCAAATAATTTGGAACAGAGGGAGTAGAACTAATCTTGTTCTAAAGAAAGTAGCAGAACCTTGGTACCAAGCTGGCAATGGATAGCACGGACTTCACTACATAACTTAAGTCTGCGGGCTTAACAACACAATTTTCTTGCAATGTTCTAAGTACGCAAGCATTTTCTGCCATAGAGACAACTATTCAACAAGGACATCCATAGGCCTGAGGCTGTGAGAATGTGGATTTGAGTTGGGTCCAACAGACTTTTCTTTAACCTTCTTAAAGAAAGATTGATTGAACGAGAAGATTATTGGATTGTTGGTGAAAAGGGCATAAAAGAATCAACATAAAAGCTAGGACTTCAACTAATTTGGAACAGAGGGAGTAGAACTAATCTTCTTTTTCTAAAGCAGCAGGACCTTGGTACCTAGCTGGCAATGGATAGCCTGGACTTCACTACATAACTTAAGGTTGTGGGCTTAACAACATAATTTTCTTGCAATGTTCTAAGCAGGGATTTTCTGCCATAGAGACAACTATTTCAACAAGTTAGAACTCAGAATGGATAGAACAAGCAGCACAACAATAGGTCTGAGGCTAAACTAGCTTAGCCAGTATACCCTCATGATTTTCTTGTAATTTTCAAAGGAGATTTAAATGGATTTTCAGTCATAGGTCCAGGGCAACAACCACGGCAGCCCCAGGCAAGTCTTTGTCCCTGCCGAAGGTTAAAAGTGGCTTCGAGTCCGAGCTAATAGAAACTCCAAGCAAAATGTAACTTAGATGTACTACATGAGAAAGTATTCATGTTGGGTCTAATAGAAAAGGGCATAAAAAGGACCAACATAAGAGGCATTGGTAGACCAGACTGCAAAGATTATTGTAAATACCATACATGATTTCACCATATTAATGTAATGCTACTTTGGCAGAGAGGGGGGGGGGGAGAGATATTGTTTACCATAGAAGTAGTGGAAGTTGAGTGTCTTGGCCCTCTTGGCGGCTGTTGTTGTTGTTGCTGCTGCTGCTGTGGTGGTGGTGGTGTCTGCCTTTCGATTACAAACTTCCCCCAGTTGGGGTTTTCCTTCTCTGCCTCCGCAAGAATCTTCCTTTCATACTCAAAATCAAAGTTAAAGGTGCTGCGGGGAACTTCTACCATCTGTGGTGCCAACTGAGGCTGAAAACATATACCAGATAACACTAATTAAAAGGTGCCAAATTTTCCAAACACCGTGAGGGGGTAAATGAAAAAACAGCGAATGACTTCGTAATAAATAATTTATGCATTGCATAACTGTACAAGTTTGCAGAACGACGGGATGCTTCTATAGAAACGAACAGTATATAACGAGTGTTCAGAATCACATCCTCATACATTTCAACTCATACTATAAACTATCACACCAACATTCTAGGATCAAAGTCTGAAGTAGTGACAATGGCAAGGGTGGCCACCCTACTAAAATAAAATTATCTAACTCAAGTCACAGGCAAGTTCTTCCACCCATCTACTGTAAATCATAACAAGTAAAACACACTCATTATTTCCATGTACTCCTTACTCCTTAAGACATTTTCATGTAGACATACTTTGCATCAACTGTTTAGAAATGCCATCAGTATGGAGTAAGCTGCACCATTTATATTTCCAGTAGTTTACTAACGACGGAATGGTCCATCAGGAGAAACTGAGATGCCCTTGCAAATTTATCAGAACCTGCAACCTGCCTATTATATGTGGGTCTGGACCCACATGTCATGGATAGCCTACGGATAAGAAGGATAATAAACTACTAACATTAATCAGCAATGACAAAGGGCGCTAATTGGACAATTAAAGCTGACTCCTGGTGGATCGTATGATGCTAATAATCCATCATCTGTATATTTCTGGTATATAGACATGTGCTAAACAAGGACAGAAACAAACAGGAAGATTGATGAGTTATTAACTAAAATGTCCGAATGCATGACAAGTTATTCATTCCTTTTCACAAGCTCAAGGAGAATGACCGGCAATAGAAAACTAAACACCCATGGTGGTATGGTCTATGTCCAGTCTAGCCAATGCACAGAAGTTAAATCTGCCCATTTAATTAAATATGAAACAACATCTATTTTTGCTAAAAAGCGTATAACCTAGACAAGAGATCTCTCTGTTTGGAGTAACATCTATTTAATAATGCAGAATGAAAATTGAACTCAGTCATAAATAGAATTTGTTTGGTACCAAAGTCGACCAACAGCTCTTGCACAAGAGAACAGGAAAGTAGGGATTGAGTATCAAATCATATAACTTACAGGAGGGGTTATCCGATATTCTGGCTTTATAACAACTTGTATGCCCACTGCAGCGAAACCATGAATTATGTTAGTAAAGCATGAGCTGTTCTCAATAACAGTACGGATGGGGACAATATTGAGCGGTTTGTTAGTCTGGCATGGTGGCAACAGTAAAATAGACACAAGCAGGCACTCCATTCTCTGTATACCAATTCAAAGTCCAACCAATATCTCCCAATATTTTTCAACTTTCAGCATGACCCCTTCTTCGCAAGGAAGCATGCCCTGGAAAGCTAAATTAAGTTACACATGTAATGGTCAAATTGGGGGGGGGGGGGGGGGGGGGGGGGGAAGTTACTAGCTAACCGAGTTTAAGCACACACAAACGCCGGCTATAATAAGAGAAATGATATAGGGTCAAAAGTCCAATGGACAAACTCAGGTAAAACTAGCTCGGTTTTAGGTCTGGATTGTTCAACTCCACTTTCCAATCAGGGCCTCTGAGATCAGAACTCAACCAAGAGATCCGCTGACCTAACACGCACGGAACCAGTTTCAAATCGATCGAACGAACGATGTGGTGAGCCCTGCTCGATACAGCACGGAGCAACCGGGTTCCCCGCTACCGAACAGCCCACCAACCAGGGGTACCAATCGACCGTACAGCACCGAACCGGTAGGGAGTAGGGGAAGAGGGGATTACTCGATGTGGAGGAGGAGGACGGAGCGGGGGCCGGGGCGGCGGGGGGCGAGGGGGATGCCGTGGCGTGGAGGTACGGCGCGGGCCGCTGCGGCGGTGGGCCGGCGGCGCCGTGGGCGGGCTGGCCGACGCGCGGGTAGAGGGACGAGCCGCCCCCGCCCCCGCCGGCTCCGCCGTAGGAGCCGGGGCCGGAGCCCGACCGGCTGCGGAATTCGTAGTCCATCGGCGCCGGCGCGGGGGTGGTGGTGGTGGTCAGGTGGGCGATCGGTCGCCGGGGCACGCGGTTTGGAGGGGGCTGTCGATGGAGCGGTGTCGTGTTCGTCTTCGTGGGTCGGCGAAGAAAGGAAGTGTATACGGAATTACGGGTTTTCTTCGAGAAAAAAGTGTATACGGACCCTGGCGCGGAGTTCCCGACGGTGGCGGCCCGCCCGGGGGCCTCATCGAGACCGCAACTATTGGACGCTCGTTGCAAGTAGAGATGAGCCGGCCCATTTAATCTTTTCTGTACGTTCTGCAGGTCCGGTTTTGGGAGCTTTCTACAAGGCTCCTGTTTTTCATCAGGTTTTAGGAACAAAAATCTGTTTTAGGAACCTTGTAGAAGATTCTAGTCTGTTCTTTTTCAGTCTATCTTTTTAGTTGTTTACTTCATGTTTTCCCCTGTTTTCTTTAATTTTGGTAAATATTCGTGTTGCCAAATATTTGTTCGCAATTTTTAAAAATGTTCTTTTTTTTTGTAAACTAAAAAATATTCACATTTTTGAAATGACCCGAATATCCAACGGACATCAGATTTTAGGCATGGAAAATATAATGTTTTTCATGACAAATTATGTGTGTCGAGGATGACACGTTTAGTTGATGAGCATGTCAAATATGTTTTAGTTTATTATTATTTCTTATGTTTTATGTATTATGCCACCCGGGCTCACCCTCCGTTAGTTTATTCTCAGGCAGCTTGTTAATTCTCATTCTTACAGACATATATAAATTGATATAATTAGTTATTTTTGGAACTTGACAGAATTAGGTGTAATAAGCAACGTGGGACTATTTAATCTGTTAACAAACTTGTTTTATAAGCATGAGCAAATTATGCGCAACTTGGCCCAAAAACATCAAGGTCGCTGCGAGAGGGCCCAATGACCACATCGAATCAAACTTGATTGTTCTTTGGTTGGGTTCGAGATCTAGGAAGCGTCATATGTAGTAGTATGATTGCAAGGACATAACAAATGTAATGGATTGTGCAACGAAAAATAGGCAGAACAATCTGATTATTTATCTACCATGTTTCTACTTTATTTATAGCAGCAAAAGGTACTGTTGAATATAAAGTAAGAAATGCCTTCATCATATATAGATACGTCTTAGTTTTGATGTAAATAATTTACGTGCTAGTCTGCTAGTATTTTGTACATGAGGGAGATGCACAAAAGTATAGTCGCAGAAATTCTACAAATAGCTGGCTAGGCAAAAACTTGACAAACTATTGCTGCCAAATTAATTCCAACGAATACCTTTCATCACTTTTGTACACCATACTACATATCACATCCATGTGATACAGAAAGGCTTATCTAACATGACAAAGAGGTCGCACTCACACCAATTTGATCAAAAATCAACAATGCAAAAGAACATCAAATGAGTAATTCTTCGTTAGAGAAGCACATGTGGCGTTCTTAGTTGAGATCAAACTAAATTCAGGTCAATAGCAGTTAGGTAGTGTGTCGAACCCAAGAAGCTCAATGACCCGTGTGACTGTTGGAAATATGCCCTAGAGACAATAATAAAATGGTTATTATCATATTTCCTTGCTCATGATAATCGTCTATTGTTCATGCTATAATTGTATTAACAGGAAACAGTAATACATGTGTGAATAAATAGATCACAAAGTGTCCCTAGCAAGCCTCTAGTTGGCTAGCTCGTTAGTCAATAGATGATCATGGGCATTAGATGTCATTGATAACGGGATCACATCATTAGGAGAATGATGTGATGGACAAGACCCAATCCTAAGCATAGCACTAGATCGTATTGTTCGTATGCTAAAGCTTTTCTAATGTCAAGTATCTTTTCCTTCGACCGTGAGATTGTGCAACTCCCGGATACCGTAGGAGTGCTTTGGGTGTATCAAACGTCACAACGTAACTGGGTGACTATAAAGGTGCACTACGGGTACCTCCGAAAGTGTCTGTTGGGTTGGTACGAATCGAGATCGGGATTTGTCACTCCGTGTGACGGAGAGGTATCCCTGGGCCCACTCGGTAGAACATCATCATGAGCTCAATGTGACTAAGGAGTTAGTCACACGATGACGTGCTACGGATCGAGTAAAGAGACTTACCGGTAACGAGATTGAACAAGGTATTGGTATACCGACGATCGAATCTCGGGCAAGTTCTATACCGACAGACAAAGGGAATTGTATACGGGATTGATTGAATCCTTAACATCGTGGTTCATCCGATGAGATCATCGTGGAGCAAGTGGGAGCCACCATGGGTATCCAGACCCCGCTGATGGTTATTGGCCAGAGAGGTGTCTCGGTCATGTCTGCCTGTCTCCCGAACCCGTAGGGTCTACAGACTTAAGGTTCGGTGATGCTAGGGTTATAGGGAATTGTTATACGAGATTACCGAAAGTTGTTCGGAGTCCCGGATGAGATCCCGAACGTCACGAGGAGCTCTGGAATGGTCCGGAGGTGAAGATTGATATATATGACGGATGGTTTCGGACACCGAAAGTGTTTCGGGCATCACCGGTAACGTACCGGGACCACCGGAGGTGGCCCCAGGGGTCCACCGAAGAGGGGCAACGACCCCGGGAGGTAAGATGGGCCAAGTGGGGGAGGGAACCAGCCCCTAGGTGGGCTGGTGCGCCTCCCCACTCAGCCCAATGCGCAGGGGAGAGAAAGGGGGGGGGGCAAACCCTTAGCCAGGTGGGCCTAAGGCCCACCAGGGGTGCGCCACACCCCTCCTTCCCCCCTTGGCCGCCGCACCAGCCCCCATCTAGGCCTGCCGCCCCCCAGGAGGGGGAAACCCTCAAGGGGGCGCAACCCCTCCCTTCCCCTATATATACCGGGCACTTTTGTCCATTGGGAGATAGACTTCTCCCTCTCCCTCAGCGCAGCCCTGCCCTTCTTCCTCCTCCTCTCTGCCGGTGCTTGGCGAAGCCCTGCCGAGAGACCTCGTCTCTCCATCGACACCATGCCGTCGTGGTGCTGGGTTTCTTCCCCAACCTCTCCCTCCTCCTTGCTGGATCAAGGTGCGGGAGACGTCACCGGGCTGTACGTGTGTTGAACGCGGAGGTGCCGTAGTTCGGCACTAGATCGGAATCGCTGCGAGTACGACTCCATCAACCGCGTTCTAGCAACACTTCCGCTTAGAGATCTTCAAAGGTATGAAGATGCTCTTACCCCTCTCTCGTTGCTGGCCTCTCCATAGGAAGATCTGAATATGCGTAGGAAAATTTTGAATTTATGCTACGTAACCCAACAGTGGCATCCGAGCCAGGTTTTCTATGCGTAGATTCTATGCACGAGTAGAACACAAAAGTTGTGGGCGATGATTTGTCAATTTGCTTGCCGCTACTAGTCTTATTCTTTTCCGGCGGTATTGTGGGATGAACCGGCCTGGACCGACTTTACACGTACGCTTACGTGAGACTGGTTCTACCGACAGACATGCACACCGTGCATAAAGGTGGCTAGCGGGTGTCTGTCTCTCCTACTCTAGTCGGATTGGATTTGATGAAAAGGGTCCTTATGAAGGGTAAATAGCTTTGGCATATCATCGTTGTGGCTATCACATAGGTAAGAATGCGTTCTTGCTAGAAACCCAAATCAGCCACGTAAAACTTGCAACAACAATTAGAGGACGTCTAACTTGTTTTTCTCAGGGTTTGACATGTGATGTGATATGGCCAAAGTTGTGATGTTGCATGTATGATGTATGAGATGATCATGTTATTGTAATAGGTTTCACGACTTGCATGTCGATGAGTATGACAACCGGCAGGAGCCATAGGAGTTGTCTTAATTTATTGTATGAGATGCAACGCCATGTGCTTACTACTTTTACTTCATTGCTAACGGTTAGCTATATAGTAGTGATAGTAGTAGTTGGCGTGACAACTTCACGGAGACACGATGATGGAGATCATGATGATGGAGATCATGGTGTCATGCCGGTGACGATGATGATCATGCGATGCCTGAAGATGGAGATCGAAAGGGCAAAGATGATAATGGCCATATCATGTCACTATATGATTGCATTGTGATGTTTATCATGTTTTTCATCTTATTTCTTAGAACGAAGGTAGCATAATAAGATGACCCCTCTTAAAATTTCGAGAACGTATTCCCCTAAGTGTGCACCGTTGCGAAGGTTCGTTGTCTCGAAGCACCACGTGATGATCGGGTGTGATAGATTCTAACGTTCGCATACAACGGGTGTAAGCCAGATTTACACACGCGAAACACCTAGGTTGACTCGACGAGCTTAGCATGTACAGACATGACCTCGAATACAAGAGACCGAAAGGTCGAACATGAGTCGTATGGTTGAATACGATCAGCATGAAGTTGCTCACCATGGTGACTAGTCCGTCTCACGTGATGATCGGACACGGGTTAGTCAACATGGATCATGTATCACTTAGATGACTAGAGGGATGTCGATTTAAGTGGGAGTTCATACTTAATTTGATTAAATGAAGTTAATTGTCATGAACTTAGTCTAAAAGTTGTCTTTATAAATATTGTAGATGGCCAACGTCAACCTCAATTTCAACGCATTCCTAGAGAAAAACAAGCTGAAAGATGATGGTAGCAACTATGCGGACTGGGTTTGCAACTTGAAGCTCATCCTTGAAGCAGCTAAAAAGGCTTATGTCCTTGATGCGCCGCTAGGTGACCCTCCCGCTCCCGCAGTAGCCCAGGACATTCTGAACGTCTGGCAAACGCGGAGTGATGACTACTCTCTGGTTAGGTGTGGCATGTTATACAGTTTAGAAACGGGGCTCCAAAGGCGTTTTGAGCAACACGGAGCATATGAGATGTTCCAAGAGCTGAAGCTAGTTTTTCAAGCTCATGCCCGTGTCGAGAGATATGAAGTCTCCGACAAGTTCTTTAGCTGTAGGATGGAGGAGAACAGTTCTGTCAGTGAGCACATACTCAAAATGCCTGGGTTACACGATCGTGTGACTTCACTTGGAGTCGAACTTCCGGATGATGCTATAATTGACAGAATCCTCCAGTCCCTCCCACCAAGCTACAAAGGCTTTGTGCTTAACTACAACATGCAAGGGATGGAGAAGACCATTCCCGAGTTGTACTCGATGCTCAAGTGTGCAGAAGTAGAAATCAAGAAAGAGCATCAAGTGTTGATGGTCAACAAGACCACTAGTTTCAAGAAAGGCAAGGGTAAGAAGAACTTCAAGAAAGACGGCAAAGTTGTTGCCGCGCCCGGTAAGCCAGATGCCGGGAAGAAGAAAAAGAATGGACCCAAGCCTGAGACTGAGTGCTTCTATTGCAAGGGAAAAGGTCACTGGAAGCGGAACTGCCCCAAATACTGAGCGGACAAGAAGGCCGACAACGTTAAGGGTATATGTGATATACATGTTATTGATGTGTACCTTACCAGCGCTCGTAGTAGCTCCTGGGTATTTGATACTGGTGTTGTTACTCACATTTGCAACTCAAAGCAGGAACTGCGGAATAAGCGGAGACTGGCCAAGGACGAGGTGACGATGCGCGTCGGGAATGGTTCAAAGGTCGATGTGATCGCCGTCGGCACGCTACCTCTACATATACCATCGGGATTAGTTTTAAACCTTAATAATTGTTATTTAGTACCAGCTTTAAGCATGAAAATTGTATCAGGGTCTTGCTTAATGTGATACGGCTACTCATTTAAGTCAGAGAATAATGGTTGTTCTATTTATATGAGTGATATGTTTTATGGTCATGCTCCGCTGGTGAATGGTTTATTCTTGATGAATCTCGATCGTGATGTTACACATATTCATAGTGTGAGTACCAAAAGATGTAAAGTTGATAATGATAGTCCCACGTAGTTGTGGCACTGCCGCCTTGGTCATATCGGCGTTAAGCGCATGAAGAAGCTCCATACTGATGGACTATTAGAGTCTCTTAATTTTGAATCATTTGACACATGCGAACCGTGCCTCATGGGCAAGATGACTAAGACTCCATTCTCAGGACTAATGGAGAGAGCAACCGACTTATTGGAAATAATACATACTGATGTGTGTGGTCCGATGAACGTTGAAGCTCGCGGTGGCTATCGTTATGTTCTCACTCTCATCGATGATTTGAGTAGGTATGGGTATATCTACTTGATGAAGCACAAATCTGAGACGTTTGAAAAGTTCAAGGAATTTCAGAGTCAGGTTGAGAATCAACATGACAGAAAAATTAAATGTCTACGATGTGATCGTGGAGGAGAATATTTGAGTCACGAGTTTGGCACACACCTAAGGAAGTGTGGAATCGTTTCACAACTAACACCGCCTGGCACACCGCAACGCAACAGAGTGTCTGAACGTCGTAATCGCACTTTATTAGATATGGTACGATCTATGATGTCTCTTACCGACTTACCGCTATCATTTTGGGGATACACATTAGAAACTGCAACATTCACTTTAAATAGGGCACCGTCTAAATCCGTTGAGACGACACCGTATGAACTGTTGGAATTATGCCCTAGAGGCAATGATAAATATAGTTATTATTATAATTCCTGTATCAAGATAATCGTTTATTATCCATGCTATAATTGTATGGAATGAAGACTCATTTACATGTGTGGATACATAGACAAAACACCGTCCTTAGCAAGCCTCTAGTTGGCTAGCCAGTTGATCAAAGATAGTCAGTGTCTTCTGATTATGAACAAGGTGTTGTTGCTTGATAACTGGATCACGTCATTAGGAGAATCACGTGATGGACTAGACCCAAACTAATAGACGTAGCATGTTGATCGTGTCATTTTGTTGCTACTGTTTTTTGCGTGTCAAGTATTTATTCCTATGACCATGAGATCATATAACTCACTGACACCGGAGGAATGCTTTGTGTGTATCAAACGTCGCAACGTAACTGGGTGACTATAAAGATGCTCTACAGGTATCTCCGAAGGTGTTAGCTGAGTTAGTATGGATCAAAACTGGGATTTGTCACTCCGTGTGAACGGAGAGGTATCTCGGGGCCCACTCGGTAATACAACATCACACACAAGCCTTGCAAGCAATGTAACTTAGTGTAAGTTGCGGGATCTTGTATTACGGAACGAGTAAAGAGACTTGCCGGTAAACGAGTTGAAATAGGTATACGGATACTGACGATCGAATCTCGGGCAAGTAACATACCGAAGGACAAAGGGAATAACATACGGGATTATATGAATCCTTGGCACTGAGGTTCAAATGATAAGATCTTCGTAGAATATGTAGGATCCAATATGGGCATCCAGGTCCCGCTATTGGATATTGACCGAGGAGTCTCTCGGGTCATGTCTACATAGTTCTCGAACCCGCAGGGTCTGCACACTTAAGGTTTGACGTTGTTTTATGCGTATTTGAGTTATATGGTTGGCTACCGAATGTTGTTCGGAGTCCCGGATGAGATCACGGACGTCACGAGGGTTTCCGGAATAGTCCGGAAACGAAGATTGATATATAGGATGACCTCATTTGATTACCGGAAGGTTTTCAGAGTTACCGGGAATGTACCGGGAATGACGAATGGGTTCCGGGAGTTCACCGGGGGGGGGCAACCTACCCCGGGGAAGCCCATAGGCCTTGAGGGTGGCACACCAGCCCTTAGTGGGCTGGTGGGACAGCCCAAAAGGGCTCTATGCGCCAAGAAGAAGAAAATCAAGAGGAAAGGAAAAAAAAGGAGGAGGTGGGAAGGAAGGGGGACTCCCTCCCACCAAACCAAGTCCAACTCGGTTTGGGGGGGGGGGAGTCCTCCCCCCTTGGACTCGGCCGACCCCCTTGGGGCTCCTTGAGCCCCAAGGCAAGGTCCCCTCCCTCCCACCTATATATACGGAGGTTTTAGGGCTGATTTGAGACGACTTTCCCACGGCAGCCCGACCACATACCTCCACGGTTTTTCCTCTAGATCGCGTTTCTGCGGAGCTCGGGCGGAGCCCTGCTGAGACAAGGTCATCACCAACCTCTGGAGCGCCGTCACGCTGCCGGAGAACTCTTCTACCTCTCCGTCTCTCTTGCTGGATCAAGAAGGCAGAGATCATCGTCGAGCTGTACGTGTGCTGAACGCGGAGGTGCCGTCCGTTCGGTACTAGATCGTGGGACTGATCGCGGGATTGTTCGCGGGGCGGATCGAGGGACGTGAGGACGTTCCACTACATCAACCGCGTTCACTAACGCTTCTGCTGTACGATCTACAAGGGTACGTAGATCACTCATCCCCTCTCGTAGATGGACATCACCATGATAGGTCTTCGTGCGCGTAGGAAATTTTTTGTTTCCCATGCGACGTTCCCCAACAGTGGCATCATGATCTAGGTTCATGCGTAGATGTCTTCTCGAGTAGAACACAAAAGTTATTGTGGGCGGTGATGTGCGTTTTGCTGCCCTCCTTAGTCTTTTCTTGATTCCGCGGTATTGTTGGATTGAAGCGGCTTGGACCGACATTACTCGTACGCTTACAAGAGACTGGTTTCATCGTTACGAGTAACTCCGTTGCTCAAAGATGACTGGCAAGCGTCGGTTTCTCCAACTTTAGTTGAATCGGATTTGATCAAGGAGGTCCTTGGATGAGGTTAAATAGCAACTCATATATCTCCGTTGTGGTGTTAGCGTAAGTAAGATGCGATCCTACTAGATACCCATGGTCACCACGTAAAACATGCAACAACAAAATTAGAGGACGTCTAACTTGTTTTTGCAGGGTATGCTTGTGATGTGATATGGTCAATGTTGTGATGTGATATATTGGATGTATGAGATGATCATGTTGTAATAGAAATATCGACTTGCACGTCGATGGTACGGCAACCGGCAGGAGCCATAGGGTTGTCTTTATACTAACGTGTGTGCTTGCAGATGCGTTTACTATTTTGCTAGGATGTGGCTTTAGTAGTAATAGCATGAGTAGCACGACAACCCCGATGGCAACACGTTGATGGAGATCATGGTGTGGCGCCGGTGACAAGAAGATCGTGCCGGTGCTTTGGTGATGGAGATCAAGAAGCACATGATGATGGCCATATCATGTCACTTATGAATTGCATGTGATGTTAATCCTTTTATGCACCTTATTTTGCTTAGAACGACGGTAGCATTATGAGGTGATCTCTCACTAAAATTTCAAGACGAAATTGTGTTCTCCCCGACTGTGCACCGTTGCTACAGTTCGTCGTTTCAAGACACCACGTGATGATCGGGTGTGATAGACTCAACGTTCACATACAACGGGTGCAAAACAGTTGCGCACGCGGAACACTCGGGTTAAGCTTGACGAGCCTAGCATGTGCAGACATGGCCTCGGAACACATGAGACCGAAAGGTCGATCATGAATCATATAGATGATATGATTAGCATAGGGATGCTTACCACTGAAACTATACTCAACTCACGTGATGATCGGACTTGAGCTAGTGTAAGTGGA